>NC_051155.1:233604221-233904221 GCF_013339745.2 Dermacentor silvarum
CTCGCACAATCACGCGAAAACCCCGTTCTTCTCCGAATGCGCGGGCCTTCGGGGGGCCGGTAGTTCTCCAAAGATCCACATTCTGCCACATCTCCTACTCGACGGGACCCGCGGTGTTCTTCTCTCCCCGCCAGAGTTCCAACACTGGGTCCTCGCTGCCGCACCACTCTCCCTCCTACCGGCCGCCTCCGCCATTGGCTTTGTGTCTGTCACGTGGCCCCGTGACGTATCAGTTCAGTTGCGCCACACTGCCGCGGCGCGACGCCACCGACGCTCATTTGTCGATCGCGTCTCTTGTCGGTTCCACCGCACGCGGCTCGACTGCCCCTTCGTCCGGGAGCCTCGCACCGCCAGTTGCGGCGAAAATTCACCTGCTCTTTTGTTGACTGTGACCCGAGGTCTGCCGGCGGATTTGAGACGAATGCGGACGACGACCATCGCGGTTTCCGTTTCTCGGAGCCCCGACAGCTCCTACTGACTGCAGTAGAGAAAGCGGGGCACTTGAAAAAAAAAAAAAGAGTGTTGTGTGGCGAAGTCGACTGTGACGCGAGTGGGGTACGCGCGCGCGACAGCGGTGTCTGTTTGGATCAGCCCGGTGACTGTGACTCTTCTCGTTTATTTATTTTCACCGGTGCTCACAGAAAGCATGCTTTTCGGTCCGGGCTGACTCGCAACGCGAAACACTCTAGTTAGACTACACAAGAAACACGCTTTGGTGGTGCCGGGGATAGAGAGAAGACGACGAGAAGCATGGATTGTCGTCGTGCCGCAGCAGCGTCTGCTGGCGCCGTGACTGTTGGGACAACGTTCGTCGGTGGATCGCACGCCAGGATTTCAGTCTTCTTTCTTATCGGGACTCTCCTCGGAGTCGTCTTGCTCGCCTCACAAGGTCAGTGCAGCCTTGCACAGTATGCGTGACACCACCGTGCGGGTTGTCGTGACCCACTTTGCGGAAAATGTTTCCGATTACTTTTCAGGTGATCCATACTAATGACCCTACGCGGATTTTACCGCGACCGTGATACCATCAGTGCGCTACGAATGGTGTTGCGTTCACGAAGCTGTTGTTTGAAAAAAACTCATTCACCTAAGAGATCGTTGCGCATTGATTCCCTGTAGAATATTTCTAGCCCGAGATTGAAATCACTCTGCAAAGACGGATGTTTTTCTTGTGTGTCCTTCGACACTTTATGTGATTTTGTACTACAGGTATTTTGGAGTCATAATGGCACGCTCGCCGTATAAACCGAGCGTCTGTTAAAAGCGCATGACCAAATCATGTTCGGTTAAAGTGGAATTACAGACGGCTAATAACCTCTTTCACACGTTTGAAATGCTTATAATACGCGCATGCAACCAGTCCTTCCTATTTTGTATAAGCTCTGCCAGCATCTCTAATCAACGACAAGTGCAAGTCGGTGACGTTGCCGTTTACATGAGCCCACATTTCTTTATAACCGGTGGGGCAATAAAAAATTAAATAAAAATTTGCTAGCTCTAACGCTGTAACATGCGCAGACGATGGCAGATCTGGCATTAGGCGATACCGGAAGACACCGTTCATTGAAACTCCTATATTGTTTGCGAGCATAGGGGCCGATAACGGCTACGACAGTGCTTTTGAATAATGAGCTATAGCTCTGTTTTCAATGTCGCTAATGGTTCTGGGAAAGAAATGAATCAATGAAAATAACGAGACACGAATGAGAGAAAACAATGAGAGTGCGTGTTTTGTGCAGGTTATTTTAGACGTTGAGGGTCCATTAAGTGGAATGAGAAACATGTAGGGCGTGGGGATGAACCTTCTTTCGCTCGTTCTTGTCAGGTGCAATATTGGAGTTGAGGAATGAAATAAACATTAATAGGCGCTATTGACTGACAGAAAACTGCCAGCCTTGACAGAGTGTGCATGAAAAACAGGACGAAATAAAGAAAATGATGTACGGAGCAACTCGAAGTAAGAGCTGTTTCCGCACAAGTATACCGTGTTCTTGATGAAATTCGGAAAAGTAAGATTACTTTTTAAACATGTAATAAAGACTCAGATGCATTTACACCTATAGTGATAGCGGCCCCTATGTGTGCGTCTTCGTTTTTGGGCACCTTCGAAGTTCCTCACTATTGCCAACAAAACTTATCGAATGGGAAAATAAATATTTCCGGACTAATATTTTTCTTGTTGTTGAATAAGGTATTGAAACAACGCTTGCTTAAACAGCAAGGGTCAAGAAACCTAACCTATGCGATTCGGGTCTCGTTCTCGCTGCGTTTATAGAGGTGACACCTGATTTTGCCATTGACTGGCAAATTACAGACTACAGTTACGGTGCAAACAATCAAGTCATATCCACTTCACGTTCATATTGAGCTGAAATGACAGCTCTGGCGCGTGTGCCAAGGACGGTACGTTCCAAAATGTCTTTTTTACAATGTTATAAACAATTAAGGACTTGATGGTAGTGCTATCCCGTACACGTACACCACACGTATACGCATAACTAGGGGTCATTGTGCATTGCAGAAAATACAACAAACAAAACAAAGCCTGTTATAGCTTATTGCGTCTACACACTAAAATCTTCATTTAACCATATTACGGTAACGATACGCGGACACTGCGCATGCACACGTGCATAGGTAGAGACAGATTCATTTCGTCCTTGCGTCGCAATGATGAAACAGTTTGTCGTACCTAGCCTTACCACCGTGTCGTTTCTGTGGGCGCGTTTTCACTCTTGGGCGAACTGATTTAGTTCAGACATTACCACTGCCCTTTCATTACCTGTTTGCTTTAGAGGTAACTCGTTGTATCGGTGCGACCGAAAAGCGAATGTAGTCTTGTCGGCCACTGAAACAGGGCTGTAACCGCAAAGTTTGCAAACGTTCTCGCAACTTTACCTGCCGCTCTACTACTTTACAAGTGTTGCCTGTTTACGTCGCTCATACTGCATGTTCAGGAAATGAGACATTGCATGTAGCCTACAATGGTGCAGAGGCAGTTCTTCGCGTTGCAGTATGTGAGCCGTTCCCTTTCCTCAACCCCAACCCTGAGTTGCAGACTAGAACACCGTAGTTCAGGCCGACTCCCCCCTTTTCCTTTTACAATAAAGTTCTCTCTAACCTATATCTTTATATTTCTTCCACACAATTGTGTTTTTATTACAGAATGAGTATATTCTACTAGCTTCTGTTGGGATTTTGCTTTCATGAGGTCACAATACGAATGTTCGGACGTTGTCATTTAGTGTACTGTACGCGAGAAAATAATGAGGAATGTACTGAGCTCCCGTGCCGTGAAAGACGGCTGGATGAATCTCACTCGTTCGTTGAAGCTAGCTACATCGCATGTACACATCCTTGCCCACAACACTGTTATTTTACCTACATTGCAGTATGTCGTTACTATTTCGAACCCCTATACTGAGAAAACATTGAAAAGCTAGATAGAATATGGAAGAAGACAGTGCGATTCATCTACAGCCAATCAGTCATTACCCTCATAAAGAAAGTGGATTCCCGTGGGTTAGCCACAGAAATCGTACGTGTCGGCTAATATTCCTCCAGCAGCGGGTATTAGAGCATTGGCTCTTGCAAGATTCTCACTTATCGAACTGATTACATCACAAGAAAACTACATTCACGAACTCTCGCACCCTTAATCCGAAGAGACAACTGTTTTCAATTTTCTTATTTCTCATGACTGTCACCCACTACAATAATGACCTTACTAACGAAGTTGTGAGCCAAGACAAGTTCTCATTCTTTGTTGCTTACTTACAGTGAAGATATGTGCATTTGTCTACGCAAAACGACCTGCTTCTCATGTATGCCCGTCTTTTCGTTCTGTTGTGTATACTGTGTTGTACCATCCGGCCATGATATTGCTACGCGTCATTCGACAAGGATGATGTTGATACTTCGATGTAGTTGGACGGACGCACAAGCGGTCTCTCGCTTATCTGAGGACAACGATGTGCCTTGTTTGATGTCGGCTAGTTTCCATGTTGGCCAGTTCTTAGTACGCCTTGTAAGTACACCTTGTAAATAGTTTCCCTCCTGTGCTTCCACATAACATTCATTTGGCGGACGCGCTGAGCATGTTAGAAATCGCAGTATCTATAAATATTAAATAAAATAAAAACAAGAGGGTGAGTCGTCACCCTCAATCAGTACACTCCTCCTTCTCCTCCTGCTGCTGCTGCTTCGGCATGTTTAGTTATTAGGATTGCAAATTGGGAAAGTTGGTTACGATCCATCTTCAACAGCACCATTTAAGACAGGGACAAGCAAAAGAACACACGACATGTGCTGTCCTGTTCTTAGTTCGACATTCATAGCCTGCAAGGGTACGCTGACATTTCCGTGTTACATTCGTGTTTGTATCCGTTCTTCTGAAGAGCAGGCAGGCATTGGGCCCTTTCCGGTGACAATTACCAGCTTTCTTTTTAAGCGAAGCTTTATAGGCTCACAAGTTTCGGCTGTGGTGATTTCACGCTCAAAAGTGGGCCGATCCTGGTGATACTGCAGCAAGGGTCCAAGCTCAATGGCACATACCCCTGTCATGTGGGCCGATCCTGGTGAGAGTGCAGAAAGGGTCCAAGCTCAATGGCGCATACCAGGAACAAGAAAGAAAGAAAGGGAGAAGGAAAGAAAGAAAGAGAGAGAGAGAAAAGAAAAGAGAGGAAGAGAGCGAAAGAGAGAATGAGAGAGAGAAAGAGAGACAGAGGTAGAAAGGAAATCACCAGCGCTTCCTCTGTCGAGAAAATGGGCGTAAGCGAAGGTTGTGTGTGTACTTGACCTACTACTTTTCCTTCTCTTTCCTACTACTTTTCATTCCCTTTCGTGGCACTTTTCGTTCCCTTTCCTTCTACTTTTGCTTCCCTTCCGTGCAACTTTTACTTCCATTGCGTTGTACGTTTCCTTCCCTCAATGCATACATTTAATAAACGTTGATGTTTTATTACCGTGACATGTCGTGAACTTTACGTTACCCTGACGAAGGTCAGATACACACACGACAAGCTTCGCGTAGCCCCATTTTCTCGACAGGGGAAATATTGATGATTTTTTTCTCTCTACCAATCTTACGTTTATAATAATAATGACACTAATAACAATAATAATAATGGTTATGGTTATTATGACGACATTCACCCCCTTCCTTCTCCCGACGACCCTTTTTCATCCGCACGCTGTAAGTTCGATGCTTTATGACAGTGAACGAGATTACCCGCTGCGTCTGAGCGACCGTGCATGACTCGCGGCTAGAATACATGCCTACGCACTCTAGTTTACCTGATAATGCGTTTTCTGCAGGCACTCCAAGGCTGCCGAGCATGCTAGTGAAGCAATTCTTGTATACGTGCGCAAATTTTGCTTGGCATGTCAATAAAATGAAAGAATGACATCCAAAGTGGCTTTCTGGAAGCCCTAAGATTACATCAATACGGGAGTGAGCAACACGAGTTTAGAAGAAGAAGAAGCGTCTGTGAAAGATTATATATATATATATATATATATATATATATATATATATATATATATAGAGAGAGAGAGAGAGAGAGAGAGAGAGAGAGAGAGAGAGGGAGAGAGAGAAAAGGCAGGGAGGTTAACCAGATGTGATTTTCTGGTTTGCCAACATCAAAGTAGGTTTCTGGAAGCCCAAAGATGGCACCGATACGGCAGTGAGCAACGGGGGTTTAGAAAAAGAAGTATTTATGAAAGAAAGGTATAGATAAAGAGAAAAGACAGGGAGATCAACCAGATATGAGTTCCTAGCTTGCTACCCTGCACTGTTGAAACGCCTAACATTCTTTCAAATCCAACGTCCTATTAAACAAAGCTGTGTATTTTCTTTTGTGATGAATATTTCTTTCCCACTTGTAATTTACGTATACCGCAATGGTCCCACTAAAGCGTCTTTTCGACACAGATCTGAGCAGCGCATTGGAATAAAAATTTAAAAAAGATTGAAAGCTTAAATGCAGATGACATGTAGGACATGGAAGCAATGTTAACACTAAACTCTGCGGTCGCTTCCATTACACATTATTTGTAACAAATTCAATAAGTCTGGCTGATGTGAAGCCTTCCCACCGCTACGCCAGAATACACAGACAGCAAGATACGCTTATGTAACATTTAGCCTAATGCCGCAAATTGAGATAAAAGAGCTCGCAAGCCAAAATGACGAAAGCAATTGTTGCTCGGGAGGCGCGCAAAATACGGAGCGTCGGTGCTCACGTTTCTACCCCATGCTGTGAAACAATAGCGTCGGTCAAGTCTGCCGATGCACATACTTAAAAAGAGAGAGAAAGAGAAGGATAATCATTTCTTTCTTCTTCGTAGTGGTAAGCAGCCCAAGACGCGAATAGAATCTCCAGGGTATATATCAGCCAGTTGCTTAACCGGCGGCGCGAGAGATTACAGAGAAACGCAAAGCGCTGCCCCTGGAACGGGAAGAGCATGAAAGGAAAGGAGGGTTTTAGGTGCCACCTAGAGTTTAGGCGCTTGCTGCAGTGAGGCAGCACTATCAGGTTACTCGCTCGCAAGCCATAAGCAGATGCAATCACACAAGCAAAATTGTTCGCCAGAGCAACACAAGGTATCCACGTTACAAGAGAAAATAAAAAAAAAAGTGGGAGAGAAAGGAGAGTGGAGGCCTTTTCATGGGAAATGCTGAGAGTTGGAAAACAGAAAGTGTTTTGTCGTTCCGAGCAGCGTATCCGGTTGCTTTGAGCCCGTAATAGGAGCCATGCACGCCAACAAGAATTCAAAGGAAGATAAAAAGCGGCAGGCTTAAGTGCAGCAGGACAGTCTATATGGCCGATTACGTTGCTCATTGATTTTATGAGCTGCGCAAATGTCTTGTAATGTGCTATAACCTTCATGGTGTGTTAAGTCACTTGCGTAAGGAAATAAAGGGGCTCGGCGTAAGAACAGAATAAAGGACGGAACGGTGGCTTTGCGTATGGCCAGCATAACAACTGCGATGGAAGAAAATTCATCAGGTGATCTAGTGTCGCGTGTGCATGTCATGTTCATTTGTACCCATTTGTAACTACCGGTATCCTCTTAGCTAGCTGCCTACTCAGCGAGATAACCGTTCCTCACTCAGCGAGCCAACGTACAGTGAGCTAACCGCTCGCCTGCACAGAGAATGTGCGAATCAATTTTGTATTTTGAGCTGACGTCGACTAATTGGCATTAGCGGATTTGGTCGCTGTGGCAGCTTTAATCACATGTATGTATGTGCCAGGAACACACGCACACTCTCTCGCTCACCCTTCCATAACACGTATTCCATACTCCGTATCCTCACCTGATAAACTACATCGGGACGCACATTTAGCGATGGACTTGCTGCGCCTGTACAGCGCCGACATTTCGAAAAGGAGCCTTCGACATATTCACAGAATGCTACGAGCACCCATATTGCTATTATCGAAGACACTGTGCAGCTAAACACACAAGCCGAAATTAGTGCTTGGAACTGCGTAGCTTTGTCCGCACTACGTGAATTTATTGCGTGAGGGCAGGAGTATTTCATGCGCACTCTTTTTTTTCAGTTATATATAGCAAGCTCGTGTATAACGAAGTCACCATAAAACTATCACTTCAACAGCAGCGCACCTGTTGAGACCTAGACGATACTTAAACGACACGCACACACACGAGCTCTGAACTGCAACTGCTCTGGAGTTGAAGTTTTGAGCTCGCGTGCGTGCGTGCGTGCGTGCGCGTGTGATTTTTGTTTCATCAATGTCTGAACGAGAGCGCTGCGGTTTATTTAATAATGGCCAACGAGCTATCCCACCAATATACCTCCTGAGCAAGTTTATCATAAAATGTATTTGTACCCGAGCTCCAATTTCACCAAAATCCATGCTTGGCTGTATATTGAGATGATATTCCCCTACCAGCTTGGGTTACCCCTGTGTATAGGTTCCGCTTACTCTGTCAGAAATTTGGAGGTAAGATTCGAGGTCAGCTAGACGAAAATTTCTTCATATAGACAGAGCTATTGCATTAAAAATTAACGCCTCTCTCTGCCACAGCATCGAACATTAGAACTAATTTAACAGTATAAATTGCAATATTGCTCTTACACATTAGTGATCATTCTTTAAATCCACGGTATTAATGTCATGAAAATTTGGGCATCAATATTGAATTGCGGTAACATCGAAAGTTCTCTAAACGTTCACACACTGAACAAAAATTTCAATTCATTGGTTCTATAGGTACAAATGACTGACTAGAGACGTAATGGCACCTAAATGCTCAAGCTTTCGAGCCTTAGCCCCTACGTGCGCGCTAAATCATGGGCAGACGGGTTTTACTTCCCGGTTCCCAGTCTGCTATTTCCTTCTGCTTTCTTTTTCAACCCTAACAAATGCGAGATCGCTTTCAAATGAAACCCGCAATATCTGGTTCAATCCAGAATCCGCCATCGACTGAGGCCTACAGAAAAAATGAAAAAGGAAAAAATTCGTCCTCTGTTTTATCTAGAAAGACATGCCCGGTACATGTCTCCAATAATTGTCCCACCATATTGCGTACACTGCGTTTTCTTACCAAACAAAAGAAAAATGAATGTGTATGATGCAAACACAGCAACTCAACAAAATTAGGCCGTGGGCGGTTTTCTACATCTGTCTTGACAGCAGAATAAAATTTTTATTTACATTCTTTGAACATTCGAAGTGTCATGAAACTAGTGCGGTTGGTTGAGAAAACAAGCCAACTGTTTGTTATTCATGGAGAAAAGTAGGATACAGGCACGAAAACTTTATGCCTAACTTGAATAAGCAGAATGCGTGCATTCAAGGAAGCACCGGCGACGAAGAGAGAGTTTCTCTAGAGTAAATACGCGACGTAAATTGCCAGAAATACGACCTGAATTTAGAAGAAAACACGGGAAAGAACGAAGCGTTCAGTGTGCTCACAGCATAAAAAAACTAAAAAAAGAAACATGCAATAAGGTCGTGGGTCAAACGTGGGCGTCGTCTTTGCTGTCTTGATCTGCGACTCACTGGGAACGATATTTTTTTTTTCGAATGTCTCACGGTTCCACTTTCACTGCGACACTCTACTGGGAACTAAAACTGCAGACATGTGTGACAAACAAGTAAAAAAAAAAGGGGGGGGGGGTGGCAATACAAAAGGTGGCCAAAGAAAGGAGGAAACAAGGAAAGCGAAGCAACTCCCAAGGAGCGATGAGAGAACAGAGAGAGAAAAGCGGAAGAAACTAAAGAAACAGTTTCAAGTAGGGCCGATATGAAGAATTCCAGATGAAGAGAGAAGTAATACCGCGAGAAGCAAGAAAAGGGACAACGTCCAGAGGCGAGCTTTCTCGCACATTCTCTTCTCTCCCACTTTTCCTTTGAAGTTCATTCGCAGCTTCCTCCACACGCTGAGCGCAAAACTATGGCGCTGAAAGAATAAACGGTCCAAGGTCCGGGGCAGCAGTCACAAGCGCAAAACAGTTTACGGCCAGGAAGCGACCCCGCAAGTTTTACGCACGCACATTTTCTCTCGAGTCCGGCTCCCGGCGGCGCGCGACGTTTACGGTCGGCGCGGTTAGCGGGGCCTGCTGGCATAGCCCCCTTCGCCACGCTCAAGGCAGCCAGGCAAGCGGGCCGACCGAGCGAGCGGACCTGCGGGTGGGTGGACCAGCCTTTTGTTGTCCGTGCGCAGCCGCCCTCGTGTTGTTGGTGCTCCGTTCTGGCTCGTGTGTCTTGCCGGACGCCAGCGCCTCGGAATGCTCCTCTTGGAGCGGGGCTATGTTTTTCTAAGGCCGCTCAAGCCTCTCTTTCCCCCACGCCCCCCTTCCCCTATTTCTTTTTTTTTTCTCCGGGCAGCTATCGACGGAGGGGGGTGGGGGGTCGTCCACTTGCCAGTCCACTTGTTCGGTTTCCGGACAGCCCTGGAGGCGCCCAATGCACAGCTTTTTGCGATTTTGAGGGTGCGGTGCTACGTCTCCCGATTCGCTTTTCATTTTATATTGTTTTATGTTAGCCTTTTTTGTTTATACGATCCGACATCCTGGTGCATTCCATTTAAACGACTTGCAGGAGTCCATTCGACTGACCCAATTCATAAAACTTATTTCTCGGCAAGGAAAAACATTGCGCCCGTTTTGCCTAGAAGGATGCAGGGTCAACGGTCAATCTTGCGAGAATAGCCGTTTACGTTGCATTTCCATGAAAGAACAAAACGGCGGTCGTGCGTCGTTGCTGTTGGACCGCTCTTTTACGTTACATACACAGTGAGGCGTACGCCCACATAAATCTTACTCTCCTGAAGAGTCTGTGGTGCGGCGCTTAAGAGAGCAAGAAAGCTTGCCCGTTGTGCTGTGCGAGGGTGGTGTATTTGATATTCCATGTGCAACAATGAAATATGACTGAGTTCTGCCAGAAAACTACACGTGTGACATAAGTATGCATTGCTTTGGTGCCATATCCTTTTCAGAATTTAGGGTGCGCTGTTGTTCAACTTGAGGTTAACCCGTAGCTATAGTGGGGCTCAGTTGCGTCCCGGCGTGAGTTCAAAACAGATAGTTCGGTCGCGAAAAGACGGACGCTTTGATAACGTTTGCGCAGCCGTGTACTGTTTGGATTTCTCAAATCATGCTACACATCTAAACCAAAAAAACAAAGTCTTTTGTTCTTTTTTGGGGGCCAGCTACCGCATTTTCGTAGAACAAAAAGTGTTACTTCCAAAGTGGAACTACTAGCGTGGATGCAGCAATGCGGATACTTTTTCCCGGGTGCTGTATGGTCTGCTAATCAATATATATAATTGGGTATTTCGCCGGATTAAAACCCTATGTTACAGCATTCGTTAGGAGCAGGGCTCGAATCGCATTGCGCACTTCATGGTACTTCGTGGTTCCTGTTATGAGCTCTGCAGGGAGCTACAAGGACCTGATGCACCATGAACCGCTAAGGCGAACACCTGACTTGTACGTAACTTAAGTACTCTACTCAAAATACTGTATCTTAAATACTTTTCAAGGTAACTTGATAGCTTTAAAATAATTTGACGACTCTGCATTACTGCCCTCTTCGTCACTGTCAGGTGCAGTATGGGCGAGCAATGGCCGTAGATGGCCGGGCCGAACCATTTCCTCTATCTCACAACTGTTCGGGATGGCAAGCGTACACAGGAAAAGAAAAATAGAAAAAGAAAAAAAAGACGAAAAAAAAAAAGAAAGTGCGGCTCTGAAACTTGACAAGCCAAAACTAAACAATCCTACCGCTCCGTTCCTACAGAAGCTTACAGCATTCGCAGTCTGCTTTAGAATAAGAATGACGACATGTGCACAAATTGATCAGTCTGTATATAGGCGACACTAAAGTCAATTCACACCACTGCAACGATGGACAACAAGGCCCGTGAAACAGCGTTCGTGCTGCCTTATCCTCACCTTAGATCATTTTTAACAGGGGCAAGTTGTCAGATAGCAACTTTGAAAAGCTTCTTCTTTCTGGAGTTTTACGTGCCAAAACCAGTTCTGATTATAAGGCACGCCGTAGTGGAGGGCTCCGGATTAACTTTGACTACCTCGGGTTCTTTAACGTGCGCTAAAACACAAGCACACGGGCGTTTTTGCATTCCGCCTCCATCGCAATGCGGCCGCCGCGGCCGGGATTCGATCTCGCTACCTCGTGCTCAGCAGCGCAACGCCTTAGCTGACTGAGCCACCCCGGTGGGTAACATTGAAAAGCAGCTCCTCCTGCGAGCCAATAAAGCTGTCTAGTAAAACTTCGATTCGTTTTAATTTCGTTTACACTAAGGAACAAAAGTTATGGTGTAAATATCTTTCAAGTAGCGAAATATTTTGCTTGGGTATTTAGCACTCTATCTCAAGTACATATCTGAGGTCGGCATTTACTAGTCTAATCGTACTTTCTCACGTGGTGTTTAATAACTTATCTTCAATACATTTTCTGAGTACCTTGTTGAAGCCTGGAGAACATGTTGATACAACGCGTTTTCCTTCCCGCTGTATCTTTAGCGGTCAAACAAATCGTCTCGAAAACGAGACACGGCGAATCCGCAACGCGCCGACGCGGCGTTCAAAGAAACAAAGGACACAGCGCTGTGCGGCGCTCATCAGCGCGGTACCTGCGCGTACGCTCTGCAGCGTTTCAGCGACGGTTTATAAATGCAGCTCGTTGCTATTTGCTCGCAGGCTAGCGACGCTGCTTTAAATGGACAGGTAGCACGCGTACCGCGGCCGACCTCTTCGCAAGATTGAATGCGCCTTCCACTCCAGAGCTTGGCCCTCGACCTCAGCGTCCGCCTCGCTTCCTGTTTATTTGCTTTCGTGCGCTCTCTGCCCCAGCTTGCTTTCGACGTTATGGTCTCGGAGGATGGCCGCAATTTATTGCGCCTCTTTTCCTGTGCGCAAACAGGCGCGTCTGCATAGTACGACCCGGGGCTCTGAAAGCCTCGGTGTCACGTCGCTGCGAGCGGAAGCAGCCTTTATGTCATCGAGGCAAACAAACGACTGCCTTCCTACGCTGCAGGTCGAGGCCGGCGGTGACCAGGTGGACATTTCTTGGCTGACCGCCATTTCTCTGGATATCTAGTCCTAGCTGTTCGCTGCACACACGCGTCGTCTCTATCGAGTGTCCTTGGAATTAATTACGTGCTTCAATGCATTCACACTACGCGAGGACATAAATTACGGGCCCGATACCCACTTATTCTTCTTCAATTAGCGTTCTATTGAAGTCTGCTTCATTCACCGCTGTAGCCCAGCGACTGTGACGTTGAGCTGGTAAGAATCTCGACCGCGGCGGCCGCATTTCGATGGAGGGAAAACGCGAAAACACTCGTGTACTTAGATTTAGGGGCACGTGGACAAACCCTAGGCGCATAAGATGAATCTGGAGCCCTCCCATTCGGCATGCCTGATACTCAGATCGTGCTTCTGGTGCATAAAGCTGCATATTTTTTTAGCTGCCTAACTTACACAATCAAAACTTTTTTTATCGATTGTTAGAAGAAAATATAAATATAACAGCGAGTCCTTTACATCTATAAAGTATTATCTTGTACAATGGAATATTTATATATGTCATATGGCTTTGGGCAATTGATACATATATATAGTACTCATGATGAAGGCCGGACCCGGGCCGGAACGTCAGTGAAGTCCTGTTAAATTTTGCCTACGGGCTTCTATTCTTTGAACTAGTTCAGTGCCAGCTTTTGTGAGTCTTTGCTTCACTAAAAAATATATATATATATATCATTCGCAATGGGCAGTCGATTGCGTGCCGGGCTCCGTTCGCATCACATTTTTCTTTATGAGTGAGTACGCTTCACTGCAACAGACAATGTGGCGAAAGCTAGCTTACACATACCAAGCTTACACTGATCCCCTTAAAGTAGGCTTCACATTTAAACATACATGCATTGCATGAAATACAATTTCACAGGAGCAATTTAAGCCGTCGTATATCAAAATGTGAAGGCCCTACGACCTTTTTTTATTATTTTATTAATTGTTTGCTTTTGGCCGAGGCGCATGCGTGTGCAAAATTTAGAAAGGCTCGGTTTTAAACACTCCCCTCAATGTTGCCTATAGAACCAAAGTACAGCGAAACACCATCAGAATTGAATGACGCTTAAGTTTCGCCTCTAAGAGTGGAACGCGATACCATTCAAAGATCCCTGGTTGCTTATCAGGCTGTATTCTTGTATGTTGAAATTACAATCCGGTGCTATCACGCCGGTAGGTTGTGGTTAAGTCGTACTTTACGTTATTTCTGACGAATTTTACTTTGAGAAATTCGGAGGTCCTCTGTGGTCGGGGTGGTTCGGGATGATGTGGTTCGACATGATTATTTCCGCCAGACGCCGATGCTTAACGACGCTGCCAACACCGGATTATCTGCAACGCGGGCCTTTAACGCTGTCGCGTTAAAAACTTGTAGCCCCTCCCCTGTCGAGGAAATGGTGGTAAGCGAAGCTTGTCGTGTGTTTCTTCGGTGTTCCTCCGAACGAATAGCACTGACGAGTACCACGTTGTGCTCGAACCACAACCGGTCACACGCACTGCAGCTGGCTCCATAGTTCCGGTTGAGCAACTCGCGTTGAAACCTAGCCGCCGCACCGGGGAAATTGGCGCTAGCGTTGCCGAGGCGTGCGCCACCATTGTCGGGTTCTTGGAGGGCAAGCCGACGCGGACGTTTGGCCTCAAACATCGCGCTTCCGCAACTCGGGGTCCGTGGCTCTTCGCTTACGTTTCACCTGGGCTTCGGAAGCCCTCACGCTAGAATCGGCACGTCGACGAGCCCTTTCTCCAGTGCGTTTATTCTGGATTTATTTCCATGAAATTTCTTCAAAATTAAATCTGATCGTTACGAAAGACAATGCCGGGCTCATACCCGCTTAAGCAATGGCTCATACCCCCGTAAAAGTGGCCTAAACATTACGACGGCAGAAGAGAAATGAAATTCTACGGTGGAATGATTAGCGGCAATGCAGCCAGATGTGGAAGCGGACGACGACGACAAAAGCGGAGCAGTGGCCCGAGCGCGTGCCGACCACCTGTGCAGCTCTGAGAGCAGCTGGTTCTTTAACAGCGGAGCTAAGCCTGCCGTAATGTGTGCCGCCTGCCACTGTGTTGCCTATCAATCACCTCGCGGAGCGTCGCGCGCTATGTTCGGGAGAGAGAACGAGAAAATGAGAGCGAGAGAGAGAGATAGAGAGAAACAAATTGTAGCAACACCAACGAGGCAATGCGCAGAGGTGCTGCCGACGCCATCCGCTCTTCTCCGTTTCCCAGCATTAGCGCCGAACGCTGGCGGTGTCCGTGACTGCAGCAGGCGCCTCTGGCGGCGGCTCGGCCAAGCTCCCACCAGATGCGCGCTACTGCACATGCGCCGTGACGCCATCCCGGCGTGTCGTCTGCTGGGCGCCGCCCGTACACTGTGCATAGCTTTCGCCTCACTTCCCCTACGTCTGATCGGACTGCAAGTGCTTCACGAGGCGTTCCCCGATGCCACGGACCACGAGGAAATGCTTGTACATTTCGTATAACTTAGCCTCACTTCGTATAGCCAGGACCAGCTAGGAACCGATCAGCTCCGCTTTGTCTTTAGCTTTGCGCCACTAGTGCAAGCTACCCCGGTTTTTTAGCGATACAGCGCCGACGTAGGCTCGCGTATACGAGCTTCGCTTGAAAAGCATATTTCACGATTTCTGTGATTACACACAGGGCACTGAAATCGCCACCAGCAGCAGGGCACAATAGCATGAATATTATGAAAAAAAGAATGGAAGGAACATGATCATAATTGTTGCACAGTTTTGTATACGCTTGAAAAAGTCATTTCCTCTCTCTCTCTCTCTCTCACACACACACAGCCACCCACACACACACACACACACACACCACACCCACACCCACACACCTAGGCACGCACGCACGCACGCACGCACTGACCTGAACTGAACTGAACTGAACGAACTGAACTGAACGAACTGAACTGAACTGAACTGAACTGAACTGAACTGAACGAACTGAACTGAACGAACTGAACTGAACGAACTGAACTGAACGAACTGAACTGAACGAACTGAACTGAACGAACTGAACTGAACGAACTGAACTGAACTGAACGAACTGAACTGAACGAACTGAACTGAACGAACTGAACTGAACGGCTAGATTGCAAAGCGCACTGTATCAAGCTTTCTTCTTCTTTCTGGGGCTTTACGTGCCGAAACCAGTTCTGATTATGAGGCACGTCATAGTGGAGAGCTTCGAATTAATTTTGACCACCTGGATGTCTTTAACGTACACTACAACGCAAGCACATGTGCACGGGCGTTTCTCCATTTCGCCTTCATCGAAATGCGGCCGCCGCGGCCGGGATTCCTTCCCGCGATCTCGTGCTCAGTAGCGCAATATCAAGCCAGTCACATGTTAATGACCAGTTATGCAATGCTGTTAGATAATTATTTCGCTTTAAAATTGGATAACGATCAATCTGAGTTCATTTTATTACTTTATTTATTTGTTTTTTATTTACTTTATGTTATGTGTTTATACCTTCAAGGCCAGAAGGCATTGCAGAGGGAACTTTGCTGAGCAGTATAAACAGACAAAATACAATGAGTAATATGAATAAAAAAAGAACTTTCTCATTACATAATTTTATCTGCTTCTAAAAGCAACAAATACAAGTGCGTAAAAAATTAAAAAAAGAATGTGGCAAGTAATAACCAAAATTTGGTTCTACAATATTAATTTATGTTGCATAAAAATTACGATTATTAGCAATAGTTACGACATCTGTGGAACGGCGATACCATTCAATGGATGTGCTAGGCAAGTCTAAGAAAGTTTTAGTGTGAGAATATTAGAAATACATAGCCTTTGTGTAACATCTGGCTTGTCGGGTAGAGACAAAAATACAGAAAAGTTATTGGGTCAGAAAGATATTGGCTTAGCCGGTAAATGTAAGATCGTGTGCCTGCGGTGCTATTTACACGCGCTGCTGCTTTATACGAGCGCCCTAATCATTCTTATACGCATGGATAGTTACGTATAGATATTGTGGCTTTTCTTTAGAATGACACTGTATTGAAAAATTCATAATAGTTTAGTACGTACACAACGCACCTGACTGAGTTTAAGAAAGACTCAAAAATTGACTGCCGTACAATGTTGACTCACCTCTCCGTGGACTCATTTTCCGAAGCTCAAAAAAAAAAAAAAAGAAAATCTGGCTGCGAGAACGATAATCTCGACTGCTGCTGGCAGAGCATGGCTGCGGGCGGCCGGGCGCAGTTTTATAACGTGCTACGTGGCTGTCGGGCAAATTTCTCACGGCAACTGCAATAGCACGCGCAGCTTCACGCCGTGTTAAAAAATGCGAAACAGCTTCTTTATTTCTTTTATCTCGAAGGCAATAATTACATTCCGGGTCTGGCTCGCCCCTCTCCATCCAGGTCTTGCAAATTGCACCACGCGAGGCCGCCGACATACGCGCGGGTGTCTGGAATGAACCGGACCCCGCGAACGCACTTGGCTGCCTCCGGGGTCCTTCTACGGCATTCCTTTTTCGCCGCAGCTCCGTCTAGTTTGGTGGCCCAGCTGGACGCTCGCACCGGAGTGAAACTCCGCGCTGCCTTTCGCTCAGAATGAAGAGCGAAGAATCAGTGGAAGAGCCGAAAATCGAATTCCTCTCCCCGCTGCCCTCGCCGCTCACGGGGCCGAGATAGCCTCACCGCGCTTGCGCGAGGATACTTGTGCCTCTCTTTTCTTTTTTGTCGACCCCCCCCCTCTCTCTCTCTCTCTCTCTTCATTCACTCTACTTTCTTCTGTCTGTCTCTCCCGCGCGTTGCGTCTGCGTTGGACTGCCTCAATACTTTCTCTTTTGAGGTCGCATCTCTTGATTCCCCTCCTGCCGTTCACTTACTATCACTTTCTTTCTATCCATCTCTCTCTTTCTCTAGTCTTCGTGCTGCGTCGGTGCTCTCGATTTTTTCCACTTCCTTTTTTTTTTTCTTTTTTCTCAACTGCCGCCGATCTGATGCCCTAGCTTGGCCGATGTCCTTCTTTTCGGGCTTCCACGCTTATTAAGACTTATTCGACTTTCTGGCCGTCTGCGATTTCGCCGTTCGCTGGGGACGCCCGCCGTTCGTCTTTCTGGTGCTTGCGTTGTGATTTCTGTGAAATGTCTTAGTTGACTCAGTCCTTTTTTTTTTCCTTCTTGTAGAGTCCTCTAAGAGCACGCCCCATATTTCTAATTCGTTTGTTTACTCCCGTGGCTAGTCGCTTTCAGTCCAGCTCAATAATAACGCATTGCTTATCATTTAGCAATGTAAAGTGGCATGCAAATAGTGCGGCGTTTGAAACAGCAATGCATATTTCCGGCCACTGAAAGAATTAACGTAGTAAAACAAAAATGCAAAACAGGAATAAAAAGAAAGGGGCTCATATTCAGAAAATGAATCGCTTCCGTAAGAGCGTTGTCTCATTGGCTGGCGCATGATCGCTTTGGAGAGAGGGAGAGAGAAACAACACCAAATAAAAAGAAATGGAGGTTAAACAGACCATACGTCCGGTTGGTTATCCTTTGCTGGGAAAGGGGAAAATGAGTACAACATGGTAGATGAGTCAATAAGAAAAAATAAACAAACAATAAAGCAGGCAAATAGTCTTATACGATTCATTGTACGGGCGCTTGGTCACTTAATACCGTTCATAGTCAGGAATTATAAACCTTGCCCCTGCAGACATCTGTCGTACTTCACCGCAGTGCACCAGCTTAGCTCTATAGGCAGCATTTTTAAATATATTTTAGAAGACAGTCCGACCTTCAGCAACTTTCAGTTAGCAACGTCGGGAGCGTGCGCCCTTGTAATAAGACGCGTATTTACGGCACTTATTCGCAATTTTCCTGTTGGGTTATAGCAGCGTTTTATTCCTGACAAAACTTGTTATAACGCAGAAAATACGTTACAAGGTTACAACAACTCCCTTAAATACACATGTTTTTAAGGGATGCACACTCTCGACGTTTCCAACTGAAAGTTCTGCGAATTCGTGCGGCCTTTTAAAATACCATGTTTAAAAATGCTGCCGCTTGAGTTGCGCTGGTGTATTACAGAGACGTTCTACAGATGTCTGCAGGGACAATGACCAAAATTCCTGGACATGCCGGCGTGATAATAAGACGATTTCCGCGGTGATATATGGTCTATACCATGCAAATAAATTTCATGGATGCCGTATCAAAGCACTGTATACAAGCTTTCTGTGGCAGCCTGAACCTTCAGAGTTTTTTTTCGTCCGTTCATTGGTTGCTGGGGAGAGATTGAGCGGGAGAGTGCCTTGGCTACTTGATTGCTGTATTTTTTACAGACAAATATACTGAAGTAAAATATAAATGATTCAAAATAATAAATAAATAAATAAATATATCAATAAATACATAAATAAATAAATTATTAATACTGATAATGATGACGGATTGGAGAGTTCACTCGACTTCTAACATCTGTCCGCGCCGCTATCCAATGTTCTATACACTTTGTTATTCGTTGGTGCAAAGTTCCTCCACTTAATAACATGAACGGAAAGTGCAAACATGCAGCCCACTGCAAGTTCAGTTCACAGTACGGAGTAGGCATCCATTTATGCATAACGGTACATGGCCACTTATCACAGAGGCTGATAACATCTTAATGCATCAACGAAACAGCCAACACCAGAACGACACAACAAAGTAAGTGTTCAGATTAGTGCACTGCTGTTGAACGAAGTGTAAGGGAGCCCGGATTTCTCACGGGGTTAATTCATGCGTTCCGTTTGCTGGCATTGTGGGAAGGTCACGACCTCAATTACAGCTGACGTCCAACCAGAAGACGAGACAAGGGAGAAAACAAATTGCAGAGAGTTGAAAAATCTCCGGAGAAAATTTGGGACACTGCTGCTTCTCCAAGCTATAAAAAATGAAGGATCGATTTTACTGAAACGTATATGAGAAGTAGCACAATGTGAGAGTGACAGGAGTACAGAGTGATGCATGAGGCTTCGGTGCTGCTTCAAAATGTACTTTACTTTTCAAGACGAACCAACACACTTTACCCTCACAACAGTCTACAGTTTTGCAACACAAGACTACAGTGACTAGCAGTTTATGGCCGCTGTACTGAATATTGAACACAGCTATTGAACACTGACTAATGAAACACGGGACGGAATCTTAAAGTTCTAAAGAAAACTACGCACATATATACAGGGTGCTTCAGCGAACACTTTCAAAAACTTTTAAAGGCTGCCTGTGGCAGATCGCGAAATTCTAGTTCATGAGCTGGTCTACTCAAAGAGGCGGACATTACTTACACAAAAAATGAAATGCATAATCAAATAATTAACTAAAATTTGCTAATTAAGGTTTAAGCTAATTACCTTATGGTCCATATTGCAATTTACAAATTCTAGCCGCGGAGTTCGCAAAGCAGATCCACTTGGAACGAATTCTCAGGATGACACCAGTTTCGACATGAGTATCTCCGAACTTTGCGGAGAAATCCATTGGCGTTCTACTTTCTTATCAAAACGTTGTTTTATGCAATTGAAACACAAAAGTAACTTCGCAAAGTTCGGGAATTAATACCTCTAAACTGGTGTCGTCCTCAGAATTCGTTCCTAGTGGATCCGCCTTGCGAACTCCCCGGCTAGGATTTGTAAATTGCAATGTAGACCATAAGGCAATTAGTTAACAACTTATTAGCGAAGTTTATTTAATTAGTTGATTATGAATTTCAATTTCTTGTGCAAGTAATGTCCACCTCTTCGAGTAGACCAGCTCATGAACTAGAATTGTGCTATCTGCCACAGGCAACCTTTCAAAAATGTTGAAAGTGTTTGCTGAAACACCCGGTACGTTTGTACGCACTGCCACTCGCGGTGCTAACACGGTTCACGCGAACCACAAGGGTATCGGGTCCACTCTTTCTTTCTCTGCTGTGACAGCGATAGAGGACAGTGGGCCGAACCTTGCTTCTAGCAGCAGCGGCAGCAAAAGAGTGCGTGGCCCGAGAGCTTGTTACTGGAACTGGGAGATTGATCTTCGATCACGCCTTCCGATCTCTCCACCGCGTACCGTTGCCCTCTTTGCGACTCAAGTTTGCTGCGCCAAGCACAAGGTTGTCTTTCTGCATGGCACGTGTTTCCTTTTACCGCAGCAAAGCGGTTCGCCGAGGTGCCCCTCCGCCAAGTTTATAACGCCCCGTTATGTGTTATATCATTTCGCCCAGCCGCCGAGTGCCTCCCCGCTGCTCCTGGTCGGCGAGCTATTGCCAAAGCGGCTTCGACACGATCGCTGGCCGGGAGAGACCTTTGTTTCCGCGAACGTGGTTCGTCCGAAAAATAAAGTCAGGCACAGCGGCGATATATAAAGGCAGACGAAAACATAACACACGCCTCTCACCAGGCTTTTAGCCCTTCTCATGCGTGCTCTTAATGTGTTCATTTTTGTCTAAGTGTCTTTATCTTCCCTTTTCCTGCTCCTCGTTGCGCCTGAGCGTCTCTTGCTGGTCTCTCCTGTTGTATGCCTCCCGTATATTATATATATATATATATATATATATATATATATATATATATATATATATATATATATATATCTTTGTTTCGCGCTTCCAGCGCCGAGATTCATTCGTGGAGAATATGTCGTGCGAGCCACGGAGACGACGTCGCTGACTGCAGTGAGGGTAGGAAAAAAAAAAGAAAGGAGGTTCCTGGTAAAAGGTTTTCGTGTTTTGTCCCTACCCGTCGAGGAAAAGAAGGAAAGGCCTTGGTGAGGAAAGGTCAAAATGACTTTGCGGTGCACGCTGCCGCGATGGCCGCCATTACGGTAAATTGAGAGGTCGCTCGAGGAGGAGGATCGAGAACAACAGCCTTTGTGACGCAAAATCAAAACGAAAGAAAAATAGACGAAGGAAAAGAGAAAGAAAGTAAACGTTTGGCCCGTGCTTTGAACAACCGGCATTGAAACATAAAAGTAAGTGCTGTAAAAATGACCGTAATGGCTTCTTCGCCGTACCTTTGCTGTCTCTTTTAGCTCGTCGTTGTTTCCTGTGTGTGCATGCGGTGGTTCGATATTTCCTTGGGACAGCGATCATTGTTTCGCGGTGAATTTCGCCCTCCCCTGCTCTTCGTTCCCGTAAAGTCGTCTGGTTTAGCTCGTTTGCGAGCGCCCCCTCATCCACCTGCCCCAATTGTTGGAGCACGCACTCTCTCCTTGTTATCACCACATGTGTCGGTGGTGCTAAATGTGACCGCAGTGCAGCATATTGCAATCAAGGTGTCTGTCGCGCTTTGTTGCCTCGCGGGAAGCACGGCATGACCGCCTTCTACGCAATTTACAGTGACTTAACTGGACCTGGTTATCACACCATCATCGCGTGAGTTCGGCACGCCTTAGAGAAAACAGTAAAGGTGAATATTAAGTATACCTGTTTCAATATGTTACGCTTCTGCAATAGCAAACTTTCCACTCTTATTGTGAGAGAGAGGAGGCTTGGTAATCTTGAAAAGGCGTAGAAACAATAGACCTAGCGGTGGCGACGGCTCCCCGTAATTGTGGCACCGGAACTTCGTGACGTCATGCATTTTGGCAGCATGTACTCGGAATTAGAGAGCAGTTTTTTGCATGGAAAGGACAATATCAAATACCAAAAGAAGCAATCATTTAACCTAGCAAGTTTTGAGAACTATTCCTGTGTTTGAATGGCCGAAGATGAAAACGAATAAGTGCCTCAAAACTGTGGCATCACACTGAGGCAACGGCGGTAACGTTCCGACATGAATATCAATCTTGCTGGTATCAATACCAATCACTAAGCGGGTGAAAGAAAATAATTTGAAATATAGGGAAATCCCGCGATGTCACCATGCGCTGCTTTGTTGTCTTATTCACGGCTTCCAGCCTGTTGCTGGAGACAATCAGATCGAGATAAGGCGCGGATTTTCACCATTCCGGCTTTCCAATAATACGGTGGTAGTGATGACGTCAGTGCATACGAGTGATGTCACCGTACGCCATTTTGTTGTCCTATTTGCGGCTTCAACTGTGCTGCTGGAGATAAGCGGATCGAGATAAGGCGCAGCTTTTCCCTGTGCCTGCTGTACAACAGTGGTTCTCTTCGGTTATTCGTCCCTTACAGTCCCGGACTGCCGAGGCCTTGCTTGCTGCCAATGAGCGTTGTGTATACAGTGTCTCGGACAATCCAGGATTGTCAGAGACGGATAATCGAAGCGGAAAAACATGGCGGCCTCGATGACGTCAATGCATCCACGTAACGGGACCTAAGGCCATTTTGTTGTCCTATTCATGGCTTCAACTGGGATGCTTCTGATAAGCGGATCGAGATAAAGCGCATGTTTTCGCCGTGCTAGCTGTACAACAATATGGTAGCCTCGATGACGTCAGCGCATCCCCGTGACATCAGCGTACGTCAATTTCTTGTCCTATTCACGGCTTCAACTGCGCTGCTGGAGATACGCGGATCGAGATAAGCCGCGGCTTTTAACGGTACCGCTTGTACAACAGTGGGCCTCTTCGATAATTCGTTCTGACAGTACCGGACTGCCGAGGCGTTGCTTTCAGCCAATGAGCATTGCGTATGCACCGTGTCGGCATGTCCGGGATGGTCAAGGACGGACAACTGAAGAGTCCCAACATGATGGCCTCGATGACGTTAGTGCACCCACGGGACCTCACCATACGCCATTTTGTTGTCCTATTCACGGCTTCCACTGTGCTACTGGGGATAAGTGGATCGACATGAAGTGCATCTTTTCACCGTTACTGGCTGTACAACAATATGGACGTCCTGCTGACGTCAGTGCAGCCACCTGACGTCAACGTACACCATTTTGTCGCCTTCTTCATGGCTTTCATTGTGCTGCTGAAGATAAGCGGATCGAGATAAAGAGCAGTCTTTCACCATGCTGGCTGTACAACTTTATGGAGGTCTCGATGACTTCAGTGCATAACCCTTGTAATCAGTGCATTATGCCGGCGCAGGAAAGCCTTGCCGCACATAGTGATATTCAGGTGGTCCGGAAAAGCCAGTGTTTCTTTACAAAATGAAGCGCGCCGTGCGGCTGACAGCTGAACGCCGATGACTAAGAAGTAGTCCCAGTGACCGTAACGGAAGCAAATAAGGAGGAAGTTAGGTCCAGCCAATATGCAGTGTGTTCTGTCCAGGCCGTGAGTGCCATTGTGTTACAAATTTTGGCGCAATTGGCAGGTTGCACATAGAGGGGCAGATTACAAATCGGTGAACAACCAAGCACTATTGATTCTTTTTCCAACGCTGTAAATTGGCAACAAACCGACAAAACCAGTGAGTTTTAGTGAGAAAGACCAGCTTCAAGCTGAGGCTTACGTGGGAGGTGCCACATGTGTTTGTATATAAATACTGTAATTATTAGTCTTCGAGGAGATGTTGGTGCCTGTAGCAGGTTACTCATGTTTTTCTTAATCGGCAGATATGCACTAAACGATGTAAAGGTTTCTATATAAAAAAGATTGGTATATGTGTCTCTTTTAGAGATGATTTTCTCATACTTATCTATTGCTTATCCTACTGACTATTGAACTGCTGTTCATGTTAACATTAAAGACTTGTGTCCAATCACAGATGCTGCAGAACCTGCCCTGTTCACACAGGGCACACACGTAACAAGACAGTTGCCAATATTTCTAAAAAAACATCTAAGAAAATCAATCCAGCACTACACTGCTTGTTCTACTAAAGGCTTATTGAGTTCGCTTTACGTCCTTGTCGGTCGGCGCAAGCATATACGAAAATGCGGTGGTTTCCCGTACGCGGTAGCTCGGAGTTCAGCAGCCATCCGAGAGCGACAGAAAACGGGAAGACCGGGGTTGGAGTCCGAGTGACTGAAAGCAGCCCGAGTCTCGCGCAACCTCTCTGTGGCGTTGCGAAGCAACGTTATGTTGTAAGCGCAGCAGCCCTGTATATACGCGCTTTCGGCCACCGCATCCAACGGCGCCTTCACTGCCGTGACGGTCGTGTTATCGGTGAAGCCGGACGTCCGGGCATCCAGTTTGTAAAGCGGTTTGGGATATACCAGCCTGTGGTTATCTCTTCCAACAACCGGCTATGACTTCTCGTGCCGACGAGAGTGGACATGTTATTCTGTCTGCTCCTGGCAAAGACGTGCTTCACCGCTTTATCGGCGTGCACGGCAGCATGTGGTGACGTTTGTGTTCTTTGGAAGGGCAGAACGTGATAACTTCAATGCCGGACAACTAAACACTCATGAAAGAAAATACGACGCTCTTGGCATAACTTGCGGAAGACTACACTGGCAACAGCTTTTTCTCATGTATACTTTATTCATGCATGTTACAAAGTTTGTTTAAATTCGTGCATGCACCTACATGCAAGAAACTCTGTCCGTGAATGTATACTGCCGCGGGGCTCTTCTCCTCAGCTTGTTGTTCTGGTTTAGCAGGATTTTGGTGCTTACGTTATTTCACGTTTGATTCTTGCTGTAAATGGGCTGAATCTTCTCAGCTCCGTCGCAAGACACCTCGCTCCCTTCTTTGGCTTGGTCTTTTTTTTCTTTGGTGCTTTTTATCGCTATTTGCCACGCTGTTGACAGTACGCGTTTATGTCGTAGTCTTCTTTTTTGGCACTGCGACATCCGCGTTCAGCTTACTCCTATACGTCTATTGAGAGGAATGATCGGGCCAATTTTGATAGTCCATGCACTTGGAGATGCGGCGGGCAAATCACAGAAGTTGTGCACGATGTGGGGCTTCACATTCATAATGCTTTTCCAATAGGAGCTAGGTCTATACAGCTGTCGCTAAGCAAGCGGGAAGTGGTATTCATATGTCAGTTGTCGACAGCATTTGCATGATTCAAACTATATTCCGTGGCAAAGAAATAACTTTTGAACCATATTTTGTGTGAGTGCCCATTATGTGAAAATCGAACGCTGGCTCTTCGGATCAGTTTAGGCAATTTACATGACAGACCTTTTACGACAGGCAAGATGCTGCGGCAATGTCCTCGTCCGTCTGCGATGCACTGTAAAATTATAGAAGTGCTTCCGTGTTTCTTCAAATGCAGATATGCATATATGACCGGTTGTGAGGGACTGATCGATGACCATGTGTATGCGTGCGTGTTGTGACCATTTTCTTTCTCTCCTTCTATTCATATTTTAATTCTGTCTCCCTTGGTCTGTGCAGGGTAGTCGACCGGGCTAAGTCTAGTTAACTGCCTTGCCTATCGCTATCACTCTTTTCTGTATCTGTATTCTGGCAGAAATGGCGATAAACACGCGGGTACTCCAGCCTTCCCATCAATTCGAATTGTCAGAGTAGTCGCATTGCAATTTGGAATAGTTGATGCGAGAAAGCCGGTGACAGAGGATTGCGTCATGCAAAGCAATGCTTCGACTCGCCGCTCTGTCTGCAGTTTTTCATTCCTGCGATGTAGAAAAAGTATATCTTTTTAAAATCTTGCTTTTGAGTTCGACGCACGTTGTGCGACAGACGAAGAAGAACGTGTGCTCCAAGATAAGCAAGCGTATACTTACCTAAGGTGGAATAAACACCATATGAACGACTAACGTTCTCTTCAGATATTCATTACGCGCTCTTTTTGCCTAGGAACATTTCATAACTTTGATATCTGCGATACGAGTTTGGGTTTACTCGACGTTGCATCGAAATAATATCTGCAAGGCTTTCATATATTGTTTCCGCTAAAGGAAAATGCATTTCAGTGTTTGCGTCATCAGCCTATATTTATGTGTTTGCATATTGATCCTCAGATGCACCATATTGGATTACTCTGGGTGTTCCTGAGATTTTTTTTTAATTTGAGAAACCACTTCTCTTCTGTAGACGTCTAACGATAGCGGCGTTTTCTCGACATTTGAAGGCAGCAGAAAAAAAAAAGTGCTGACAATAAACAGTCACAAAGTAATCATTCCGCTGAATTTAATCTGTTTACGCAATACACTGCTGAAGATATTTTCAGGCACTTTTATGCAGATCAGTTATATTAAAAGTGGCAGCACCATGCAGCACGCGAAGAAAATTTAAGTGTTATCTGCAAATACGGGCCACCGATTGTTTGTATGCGGCCGTCGTTCATGCTGAGCTTCTTCTGCAGACGTCGATTGCCACTGAAGCTATACGGATGCATGAGGGGAGTTTCTGTTCCTTTATTTCTCTTAAGGTCGATGCATCCGGCGCCGTTCGCGAAGTCAATTGTCAGTGAATAGCAGACGCTGCACGCTTGCTTTTTGTCGGAGCACATTATTTTAGTGCACGCTACTGGAGTGCATTCGAGGCACGCTCGGAATAATTTACCATGCAATTTCTTCGCGATAACTGCCTCAACTTTTGCCCCGCCGACAGTTATGAGGTCAAGATGGCCCCGAGGTTCCGAAAAAACGGTCACATCCTTGCATAGGCTTAGGAAACATAATGCCCTTTTTGAAATTTCTGGTCAATATAAAGTCAAGTCAAACAAAAGTTTACGGGTATTTGAAAGATAAAAGAAAGGTGTTAATCTCCTTCCGAAATGTTTGGCCACACTGAAAGTGTGGGATGCCTTTTATTGCCGGCATATCGTGTTCTCATGCGTTATGTAAAGCAACTTCCTCTATCACAAAATACAAAATTCACGGACTCCTACAGCGTGATACTAGGGCTTCATCCACGTTAAAAGTAAAGGTGACTCGAAACTTGGCTTTAACTTTTTACGAGAGGAAAAGATTCACCGGCGTGCAGTCGTGCCTTGCCCAGCGGTTTTTATTGAAACATATTATGTACGTACTTAACGCATATGCTATCCTGCACATGGTACTCGACTTTGTAAAGCTGAAAATGAGAAAATGAAGAAAATGTTGTAGCCTCGTGATGGCCCGCATCTCGCATGTTGTAACGTGGTTTCTACACCGCGTGGACGTCACAGCAAAGCTGATAGCAAAAGGGCGAATTAATTTTTAATGTCGAGGCGGGAAAAACCTACGCCTTGAAAATTTAACCCCTGCAACTATGACGCAACGGCGCAAGCATTTTCTTGACTAGAACGATTTTATTTACTGCGTTTTAGAACTCGTAGTCAGAAACGTATTTCAAAACACAATTTTATGAATATTACAATAGGTCGGAATCCTGATGTATAACCGTGCTTAAGGTTAATCGCATACGGAAGGTATTATAAATGGATCTCATTGTGAAAATGAATCCATAAGTTTTCCATCAATTGTGCAGCGAATAGTGCTGGCGCAGATTCAGTGCGCCGACATCACCTTTATACTGTGCAACGATAGAGAGAGCTAGATAAAAGAAAATTGTCGAAGTGGATTCCCAATAAGAAATTGTCCCTTTTATTACGTCCTCAGCGCGATACATAAATTCCTACAAGAAGTCTGCTCTCTGGCGCTCTTTGGCGCTCTTTGGGATTTGATTTTGGTAGATTGATTTCACATTGGTAGACATTAAATACCCCGATGAATGTTCGGATCAAACAAAAGAACGCTTACAATGGCAGCATACCTTCAAAAATGTGTATCCCATGGCGACTATGACCAGGATGGGCATAAGGCTTAGTGATATTGCTGTGCTTGGTAGCACTGGGTCATTTTGATACTGCCAAAACTCTAAATCAGTCTCTAAACAATAACATATGTAGCAAAGATTGGCGAGAGCATGAAAACATACCACAATAGGTGATGTCGAAAATATGGCAGCTATGACGTGTTTATGGCTCTACAATTGCTTTCGAAACATGCAGCTTGCGATAGTACAGCCTTTTTTATCTGTTTCTGGCACTCACAGGAAGCGGTTCCTGGGCATTGAGTATATAGGCTCATTCATATGACAATCACGATGACTCATACCTTCTTTTAGACGGCACCTGTAAAGGTAAGCTACACTCTGTAGAAACTTAAGGCAAAGGTGCGAAGAATCTTGAACACCTCGTAATGTCGATTATAGTCACTCTTAAAGATGATTCAAGAAAACAAGAAGATGTAGCAGGATACAAGGTTGGGCAAGTCGGTGAACCATGATTCAAAGCTCGAAAGGTATAGTGCGAAGACAAACGAGGTTGAAGAAAGTGGTGTCGTTATTCATCTAAATTATTTTCTCTTCCATTTGCACGCTTTCGCTTGGAAGATTGTGAACGTGTGGCTGACAGGTTATGACGGCGGTATCAATGTAGTACAAAAGATGTGCTTTAGTCTTGGAACTTGGGAAGTAAGAAACCCCTCGTTATTGAACCAGTCAAGGAGAGGAGACATTTTAACATACCAGTTAATGAAGTAAAAATGCAATGGGAAAAAATCGAACCTCGACACACAGAGTGAAATAGAACTGATGGTGAAACGAAACAGAAGCCGACAAAATTTAAATCGATCATAATATTAAACTCAAAGGCAGAAATATACACACTCCAGTAGAGAGGCGGCCTGATAAGGTGTAAATATACTGCGTAAACATCGTTCTAGATTACAAGAGAAACCAGCAGATATGACAGAGAATTCATTTGATTGAATGTTTGCGTGTCCTTTCCTCCGCCTTACGCCCACCAAAGTCTTAGTACGTGGGAAGCAGTACTTTGTTTCTCAGCATAAACAACTTAACATTTGCCGTGCCACCAAGCACAAAACGTGTGATTTCAATGCACCTACAATATGAGCCTAATAAATTGATTATTAGAATGCTAGAGAGAAATTATACACCTTATTTACAAAAAAAGAAGAAGAAAAAACATTGAAGCCGTCAGTCCAGGGCTTCTCTGGTGTTATTCCTGAGTGTGATACTTTGATAAATTCTACCGGTGCACTTGGTCTAGGTAGGTCGTGCGTGGCCTGATTTAGTCACCCAACTGTGGGCGCATATCAAGAAGGTTAACGAAGTGGGATGCGAGCGTTGTGTGAGTGGTGATGGGGAGCATTCTCATATGTGCAGTGTTAGGCTGTCATCCACATCGCTTACAAGGTGACGTGTCCTCAACCAATAGTTCGTAGAATTTGTGTATGTCCGCTAATGGGAGTAATATATTTATTCGGGATTATCGCAATAATGTGCCCTGTTCAAGTTTTAAGTATAGCTCTTTGGATATAGCATTTTATTGCATTCGAATCATCAATTGTTTCATCATAAGGAAATCTACGCCACGCTGGCATTGTTCAGCTTCCAGTCTTGATTATTTTGCAGCGATAGCTGATAATTGTATTTCGTTTAAATTTTGTGAGGTACGCGCAGGTACAAACACCACATTTATCAAAACCATCATCACCATGCTTTCATGCGCGAAAGAAATAACTCACCAGAAATGAAAAGGATTTGTCCTCAAATATGTGTGACATGATCATTAAGTGTGCATGTGATGCGTCGTGCGTTCTTCAAGTTATCTTCGCCGTAAAATCATTACCGTTGTCTCGCCACCGCCATCGTCATCGCCGTCATCCATCCAGCTACCGCTGCTTTAGGTTGCACGAAAGGCTTTCCTTTACGTGGACCTCTATAATTTTATTAGGTTTAAAATATATGTAGTTTAAATTGAATCGAACTTTGACTTTACACATTTATCAACTCGCTTATGTTGTAGCGCCCTAATGGCTGCTTTGGGTAGCGTAGCGCAAACTATTCTGCCTGTCCCGCAAAGTCTCACCAAACGTCCTTTGTCATCACCAGAACAAAGCGGAAAAAAAATTATTTTCGTCGAACAAGGAACCGAGGCAGAAGTCTTGAGATCCTGTGACCGGCCTGCGCTTCCACCAATTAGTGCTGCTAGCGGAAGACGCGGCGCGACTTTTAGCAAGGTCTCAACTACTAAGAGGAAGCGTGAGGTGACAAGTGACTCATCCCCTAAACTTCCAGTAACGAGACAGACGGAGGTAAGGATGGCCAGAAGAGCAGAAAGTGCTACTACTAGGCGTGAGGAGACAGGACAAAGACGGTATCATGTCGCCGTGGATAACGCGATTAGTACAAAGGCACGCTGATGAGGTTGGAGGAAGCATTTGGTGATTAGACTTGCTACCAGATACAGCATAATCAGTCATCTTTTATCATTACTTCTCACGGGTAGACGTGGGGAGGGGGTGGTGGCAAGTGGGGTCGGTACAGCATTTTTCTTCCGTGTCACCCTCGCACTTCACCTTCCAACTAATGGTGTAACAAACCAGATCATCCAACCTGGTTCTGGTTAGGTTCTTCTCTTTCCTATTCTACCTTCCTTTCCACATTATTCACTTCATGTCTGTATCTGGTAACTTATTTTCACAATGTACCACTATTAATGTTGTTTCAATTGATTTTCCTCGAAATGTTTGTTTTCTTGGACAATCTTACCGCGCGATTCGGGGTCGATTCCCCAGAGTGGGTCGCGCTAATTCACTGAAGAACATCCAGTCAACTTCGACCATGTAAAAGGAGTTCTGCAATGTGCCTGGCACACATCAATAGAACACAATTTCATAAGAGGAAACTGCATACAAGGCGTCTTTTTTTAACATCATGAACTTTTTTTTAGACCTCCGGTGTCAGATATCACAAGTTACTCCTTGAGATAGATTACTAAAAAAGTAGACATTACGCGCTGACGAAATTTAAACCCATTCCTAATAAATATTGGCCCTTTTTATTGAATACACTTTCAGTCGAGGTACAATGATCATCATGTACGTGTTCTTCCTTAATCGTTCTTGCCGGTTTGCTCGCTGCTTACAGTGAAAGTGTACGAGGACTAGCTCAGGAAGAATAACTTAGTGCTAGAATGCCGCTTATGGAACAATACGTGGCATGAAGCTACATTCCTTTGAAAGCAAAGCGTTTCTGCTTTTTTTGTTTACAACGTGCATTGTCACGCTAACATAGCTTGATAAGGTGTTAAGGGGGACAAGATACTAATCGAATGTTGTTTGAGGACACCATATTGAAGTCAATATTGCGATACCTGGTTACCGACGCACGAAGACTGTATAGCGAGAGATTCAAAGAGAAATGTGGCGATGAGAAGCGAGCTGAAGGATAATAAGCGCACGGGGAGATACACGTCACCTGAGTTTTCTGTTTGTTCTTATCTGGCTTGTTTTGGGCGTTTCGTAACATACAGCGTTTATTCCAATCGGTAAAATTCCGTTTCTTGTATGCTACGCACCGCCACTTCGAACGTCTTTCTTCATGGCTTGTTTAACCAATGGGTGAAGCCAAAAAAAGACACTACTGCAAGCGACTGGCCCTTTGCTTCCTTAACTTGTTTTCACTTTACCAGGTTCGCTGTGTGCTCCGGGTGCACTGTACCACCCACCGTCGCGTGCCTATACAACGACGTCACAAAGAGCAGCAGGTCGAGAAGCTACACTGCAAGAATAAAGGCATGAAATACGAGTCGCGACGAGGGTTGCGCCTCGCGTAGCGACACGTCGTCATTTCCCCGCGCGGCCATTCGTGGACACGTCGGGAGATACGCGCCGACGCGTGCAGTCTTCGCTCATGGGAAGCGGCCCGGCCTGACACGGAAGAATCGGCGAAACGAGGCCCAGAAGATTCCACGCACCTTCTCCTGCCCTATTTGTTCTTTTTCTTCGTATTCCTTCTCCAGCGGGCCAGTGAGTCGAGGCGGTGCTCGCCTCCATCTCTGAGCCCATTCGCTTCAAGCGCCGCACTGCGTACGCCAGCAAGAGCAGAGAAGCGGGATTTGCCCGAAGAAGTTGTCACCTTCGTGTAGGGACAGCTAGCTACGCGCCAAGGCTAAACCTGGCCGGGCAGCTGTCATCCCTTGATTGCGTATGCTCAGCTTGGCTCATGTATCGCCTACGTACTAGGTGCTCTTCTCAATGTCCGTTTATTTATTGTCGTTTCGCATATTTTTCTTTCTTTCTTTCTTTCTTCTTAGGGGAAGGAAAGTTTGGTTTGAGTGATGAACGCGGTGTCTATCGAGGTTCCCTTTTTTTTTTTTTTGGCAATGGGGCGTAGAAAGTAGCGCTGAAGTGAGATTTGGTAAGGTGAAGAAAAAAAGCCCCTTTGCGCTTGTGAATTTATTTCCCTCAAGAAAAAAACATGTAGGCTTGCAAGCAATAATATTAAAACTTCGGGACAGGCTGATTCAAATCAGCCCCCCACCCCCCCTCCCTCTTCTGCTTCTTGATATTTAACTGTCACGCTAACATGGTAAACCGTTTAGTGAGAAGCATGTAAGACAAATTTGCAGCAAATGAAATTAAATGCTACGAAACATTAATGTTTCCAAACGTGCTTGCTTAGTAAGCAACTTTTCTCACACGTTGAACTAAAAAAATAAAAAAAACGTCAGCATAATTCAATGGGAACGTTAAATATGCATTCTGTGAAGTTTTACTTTATCTACTTATTTAGAAAATACATAAAAATTATGCATGCCATTGTCCATTTGCCTCTTATTTAGCTAAAAAATAGGTTCTCTGAATTACCAATCCTTCCCGTCACGATTGAGTGGGCTAAATTACCCTGGCGTGTGACTTTATCAGAGCGTAAGAGGATAGAAGGTATCTTGACCGTATCATTGGATGCCGGCATGCCATCCCTCATCATTCACGTCCAGGTCGTGCATCCTATACTATTTCACATCGTGTGTACTTATCTCGTTCCCTACGTATTTGGCAGTGCTGCCCTACGACTGTTTAGTCATCGAACAACTTGCGACTGGTGCACATTTTTTAAGGACTTTAGTGTTGTACCAAGAACACTGCGCTGAGCCACACTAAATCAATGGCGCACGCCGTCCAGAGGAATAACGAGTAGCTCCTTCACAGCAACAAACCGCCAGGTTCGCAACAAAATGTACGTGGCTCCGGGTTCAGCAGCGCTGTCGCGACTTGGCGTTCGTGACAGCATCCCGTTGTCAAGAGCCCTCGTTCAGGGCGCCGCATTCTCGCATTCTCTCGCCAACGACAGTCACCCGGACGCTCGAGAGTCATAGCCCGACGTCCGGGTTAGGTAATTGGCGATATGTTTAGCTTCCCGCTTAGGGCGGATTGACACAGCTGGCGGTACGACTGATTCATTCCTTTGGACTGAGTGTTACGTGGCTCAGCGGTACTGATTCAAGGCTATGACAGGCCACCACAAAATAGTTGCTCACGATGCGATTCGGTGCCAGTGATTCAGGTCACGCTCAGTCTGCAAAGTGAATGGGATCTCAAGTTGGACGTGTCCTCAACGCTAGGCGCCGAGAGGCGTTCTTCACAGCATGCGTCGTCCAGATGGCAGCGCAGTGTGTTTCCCCCTTGGCACGTGTATCGCTGCTAGTCTAACACTATTTCTTCGGCATGATTTGTTGACGTGGTGGCCTCTCGCAGTGTTTGACGCCGTGGCGTTGAGTATTGTTCTTGTTCCAGTCAGGATTAAGCCAACTATTAGTTCTCTGCATTCATTTCGCATTTTTAAATTGTGTATCACGCAACCACTATACTTCTTTCTTGTCTGAGATTTACCGAGCCGTATTCAAAACATCGCTTCGTGCATTCTAACTGGTAATTCAACACGTACTTTTGATCCAATTAAGTGCGAGTTGTTTGTGCTGTTACGTGATTGGTTAATTGACAAGGACTTCTTATTTTAGTGGACAAGTCACACAGCACAATATTTTTCTCTTCACTGCTGTGGAGTGGCCGTGGCATAGACTGCCACAATTAGAGTAGCTGGCGCCTCTAAAGGCGCCAACCTTTCCTTTAAGTTTATATAAAAAAGTGGCTAATGAACTGAAGGTTCTTCGCTACTTGCTACGTGGCAGTGTTTGACGCAAGCGTAGTCTCGCGTCAAATCGGCGAAATTATGTTCTTCGCCACGAGGGAAGCGAGCGCCGGAGGACGAAGGCGCCTAGAAGTGGTGAAGTGAATCGCTGCGTTAGCGCCCTTGCCGGTTGTGCTTCGACGCCGCAGTGCTCGCTGTGCATGTTCGTGACGCCCATACGCTTGCGCGTAACCCGCGTTCACGAATTGAAACGTCACCTGTCACTTTTTTGTACTTGAATCTTTCTCTAACGGATATACATTATCCAGATTTTGGCTACAGACAGGCCAAAATGACGTTTGCTGCACATGGAAAGAAAAGGAACACGAGACTTTCGCAGCTCAAAACTTAGGAGTATTTATGACTTTGTTGTGAAACTCGGACTTAAGACGCTTACTACACCACTTATTTGTGCGAAATTTAGCTGAAGCATCGGAGTGCACACAAGATTTTCCGTCTTGCTGGCCCTGTTCCTTCTTTTGTCCTCGTTTGTCATGTGCTATATACACTGGATCATGCAATACCATTTCGCCCAAACCTCTACGCTTGTATGCAAATACAGCCGCTAAACCGGTATTCAAATACTTACACGTGACTCGCCACTCGCCAATATTCCAATCCAGCCGTAATCATTGTCTTTTATTAGCATCAACATAGCAACACACTGAGTGAGGATGCAAGCAGTAAATTGTAGGCAACCAATTTGATTGACTTGGCACCAGGAAGGATAACGATGAAATATGATTTCCTACCAAAGCGCACCCATGTAGGACATAACTTATTTCCTTCTAATATCGAAGGAGAAATTTACACCAAATAACTGCAATCATTAATATTTTATGCAGTGGTCTGGTCCGGCATTATGCACGCGGGCTCGTAAACATGAGCTACACAGCGGAGCAGCTATACTACCGAAAGAAGCCTATGTTTTTCTTTGACGCCACATACATGCAGTGGTGGCTACGCCCGGGTAATTATGGCCCATCTTCTCGAACTAGGACGAGAAAAGAAATACCATACCTCAGTGACTGATTAATTTTTCATACAAGTTACTGACAACAGCGGTCTGAAATTTGCTAAAATTATGGAACTATAGTAGCCCGCCGCACCAACATATCAACTCTCCAAGCTACTAAGAACTTGCGCAATGTACTCAATGCGCAGGTTATGATGGGAGCAAACGGGCAAACCAACAGATGTGTTCTGCCCACTCCTTTTACAACTGCTGCTTTTTCACAACTGCGTTCACACGTTTATTTAACGGCGTTTCATTCCCGTTGACCACTAAATGAAACGCAGTTGCACTATTCCCTTCTTCTTTCTTCTTTATGGGGTTTTACGTGCCAAAACCAGTTATGATTATGAGGTACGATGTAGCGGAGGCTTCCAGATTAATTTTGACCACCTGGGGTTCTTTAACGTGCACTACAACGCAAGCACACGGGCGTTTTTGCATTTCACCTCCATCGAAATATGGCCGCCGTGGCCGGGAATCGGTCCTCCCGCGACCTCGTGCTCAGCAGCGCACTATTCCCAAAGCATGTAAATTACAGTTTGAATAGGTGGGTTGATCTTGAGAGGCATAACGGCTGTGCGTATAATATATATATATATATATATATATATATATATATATATATATATATATAGTCTTTTCTGCATCGTCACATTGATCCCGAGCCCAACATAAGTTTGCGTATAAAGTATAAAGCGTAGAACAAGCACTTGATACAATGTACAGATGCATCCACGCACCTTTAACAATTACCACGCAGTGACATCGCAAAAGATGGGTCAGTTGAGAGGGCTGAAACCTTAACATATTTTACCCTTCAGTATCAGCCCTCCACCTACATGGTGTGTGTGTGTGCGCGCTCGTGTTCGCGCGTGTGCGAGAGAGAAAGAGAGAGAAAGAGTGAGTGAGGGAGTGAGTGAGTGAGAGAGAGAGTGAGTGAGTGAGGGAGTGAGTGAGTGAGTGAGTGAGTGAGTGAGTGAGTGAGTGAGTGTGAGAGAGAGAGAAAGAGTGAGTGAGTGTGAGAGAGAGAAAAAGAGTGAGTGAGTTTGAGAGAGAGAGAGAAAGAGTGAGTGAGTGTGTGAGAGAGAGAGAGAAAGAGTGAGTGTGAGAGAGAGAGAGTGTGTGTGTGCGCGTGTGCGCGTGCGTGCGTGCGTGCGTGCGCGCGCGCGCGTGCGTGCGTGCGCGCGCTGGTAGAGAGAGATAAATGTACAGAACGCACAGCTGGTTACCATAGTGTAGGGGAACAAAAGGGTATGAAAGATGAGAGAGAAAAAAAAGGAAATGAAGTAAATAAGGTAAATATGAACAATATAAAACTGTCAGTGTTCACGCTGTTTCACATTCTGGTAATGGGCCTTTGTCACACACTAGAGTAGTCTAGCGTCCAAGAATTTCGGTTTGTGTGAGCGGGCAGTAATCTAACTGGTCCCGCTAGCAGATTTCACATGTGTACTACATAAGGGCAGTTGATCGCGTAGAGGTGCCAGTCAGTCCGTGTCCAGTAGCAAAAGCTGGCAAAACGCCCTATTTGCAACTCAGCACTTCCCGATCCAATACAGGAAACGTGACAGGGGTCTTGCTGGTTCAGCCGGTGGTTCAATTTGGCCGAGTGCAAGTTTATTTCTTCTCTTTTTTCCCACTCCCTCCGAGAATGGAGCCCGCCGTGGTGGAAAAGACGCATTAACCGCACAAGCCGAGCTATATCCACGTCCTCTCTACGTGCGCGGGCAGCAGGAAGGGAGCGCTCTCACCAGCAACGAACAAGTGGAAGCCGGCAGCCCGATCCGAACGGGCCGAATGAACGGTCGGTCGCTAACAGATGACCGTCATTCGTCAAAGTCGCCAAGGAATGACCGCCTCCCCCGCTCTCTTCCCAACCTCGTGTGGACTGCGTCCCCGATTTCCCTTCCTCTCGTGCCTTCCCCCTCACTGCCGGGATGACCAACTTTCTCTTTCGGCGGCAAAGCCCTCCTCCCCTTTCGGTCCCTAAAGCGTCGCTTAAGCCCTTGTTTCGTGCACCGAGGGTCCGTCGGCGTGCGAAGAGCCCAGCCCACGTGTCCGTCCTGCGGCCCGCGACCGAACTCAGTTGCACGCACAAACGCACAGACCTAGAGAGAGCGAAGGCGTGAAGGGCGTGAAGTATCGACGACTGTCGCGGTGGGAAAGCGCTACTCTGCGCGACGTGCGGCCTGCGGTTATGAGACGAGGCACCACGCTCGCACGCGGCAGATCGAGCGTAAACCAGCCTTCCTCCCCGGCCCCCACTCGTCGCTCGCTCGCTTTTCCGGGCCCCTCGGTCTCCTGTGATCCCCAGATTTGATTTGACCCTTCCGGCAATTGGGAGTTTCTCATCCTGCCACGTGCAACCCAGTTTTCTTCGTGTTCTTCCTCCTGCTACTCTCGGCATCCTGTCAAAGCCATGGCAGCCTGCGAACCATGGTGATCGTCCTTAATCTTTATTAGATGGGCTTCAGGCGTCTGCTGCGCTTGTAGGTGGCTTGCTTTGCGAGGACGATTGCCTTGAAAGGGCGAAGACTGAGGAGAACGGAGAAGAGAGGAATTTTTCTTGCTTTATTTTCGACGTTGACTGTTCGATTCGATGAAGACGCGCGTTTCTTAACGCTGCCGCGCGTTGCGTTGCGGAGCTCATGTGCGTACCTTATGAAAAATGGGGCCGATCAAGGCCTGCTGTTTTGCTCGGCCAGAAACGATTGCTCGGCGTTTCCAGAAAAATGTGCAGATCGATGCTTGTGATCGCGCAGCCTCCAGACGAAGCGAAGGTTGTAGGGCGCACTGGGATGCCTCAGCTGGCATTGGCGCCGATCATTATCGTCACATATACAAGAACTTGTTGTTGATTAACGATGAGGAGGAATTGAGAATTCTGCTTTCCCTCGATGCTGTTGCTGAGAAAATCTTTAATGTGGTGCGTAAGTCGCGGAGCAGTGTGTGTTACGTAAAATGGACCGTTGGCCACATCAAATAAATGCCAGGATCTCCTCTTTTTCTTCGACGTACCAGCTGCAAAATGTCTTGAAGAAATAGATGTATTATCAGTTTCCACTCGGCTTCTTGGTGAACCACTGACGACTATAATGTTCGTTCTTGAGAATTGCCTCGTTATTGTTTTTCGATCTCTTTATAGAACTGTGACACCAGATTCATCTTTCACTCTTCGTACTAGCAGAACAGTGCGTTCTTCTAGTGCATACAAGCGAACACTGCATGCCTGTCGACTTTTGCACATAAACATTCGTAAAAATGCCACGTACGTGAAAGGTGGGGGGGGGGGGGGGGGGTGCTGGATCATGCAATTTTGGGAACCTTGCCTTGAGCACACACCATCTGTGGCATACATACACACTTCAACAACAATGATTTAGATTTAGACGCAGTACAGAAGCAGTAGCGAGCATGGTACAGCAGAGGCAGAGGCTGACAAGCAACATACTGTTTTTAGATCACAGTGATACGTTCAGCGACGTTGCTGACCCCAATTTCAAATGTGGAATAAACTTGCTCGAAACAAGTAGCTTTCTGGTATATGGCGTCCTGCACTGCCACATGAACGCAGCACAAGTACCATCACCATTTCTTTTTCGGCATGCAAATTTTGCAATCTCGCACTGCCACATCTTTCAACACCGTTATAATGCCTTCACGAACCGAATTTTGTTTTCGTAAAACATGATGTAACATTCGTAAAATCATAGAACGGGTCCAAATTCGCAAGGTATGTTCATTAAGCTGTACAGCTTGGCGCTCATTCTTCGACAATGGTATTATTCTTTATGTATTTTTTCAGTTATTTATTTATTTATTGCCGCTGGATGATCAATTACAAACTATTTCTATGACTCTCCAGTGGGCACAAAGAGATGCGATTGCGCTTCTTTTTGTCTTATCACATGTTCGTGGGAAAAGAGAATAGCACCGGTCAGCACTTGGTGAACTTCACACGCACCCAGTATACCAGCAGCGCGTGTTCTGCGAGTAAATCCTCGTGAAATGTGAAACCAAGGCATTGATCCGCTTCCTCAGGTGAAATAGCAAGCTGGATGTGTTCCGATCAAGTTACTTGTTGCCTCTGGCGGGTACGTACATGCGCTTTTCATGTTTATTTTCTCTTTTATAGTTCGTAAACTTAATAAACTTCATTCTGAATATAGTTGTTATTTAGTATATTCGACACCAAACGTATATGGCGGCGTCTCTATCTGTCCTAACCGCGCCTTTTTGATACTTTTGGTTAAAATAAGCACACTTAATATTTGGCCCTTTCGTTCAAGATGCAATAGAGTGATTTTTTAGGAAACATATAGATGACGAACACTTCATATATGAGACCTTTTTCATGTCCACTATGTGTTAAGAATTCCTTCTCTACCAGCAAAGCGTTGATAAGCTTGGTTAGTCAATTACGTTAGCGATCACATTCCCAAATTTCGGCAGAAAGGAATTCACAATATCGTCCTGCAAAGGCTGAATAGGTCACTCGTCGTTATTGTCTATGTTTTCATTTTATTTGCGTCGTGTAACTAGATTATTTAATCGAAAAAGCTACGTAGACATGAATGCTAAGACGCGTTCAATAGCTTTTATTCTTTTCGAATTGTGCCACATTCGTCCCGTGGGTGTGATTACGTAATACTTCTCACACGTGCTCGGGAGACATAATTGGTTCCGATAAGATACTGCTTTATGTTTTAAATAACACAAAAATATAAATGGTGATCAGACTCAGAATCTCTTGTGCAGTATTTATGTTAAAAGTAGCTTTTCCCGAAAAATGCGCGCAGATCTCGCTGACATTAACCAGGCAGATGAAAAAGGAAACTTAATACTTCTTGTATTTGCACTTGTACTAAATATATAAGCTCTCTTGCATAATGTGTGAAAAAAAGAAAGGCGGCCACAGGATTAAGATGAAAACGCGCATGCATTAAAATAAGAGGGAATAGTTATTTTATGGTTGCAAAGCTCGCCTGAATAATTAGCTGCGAGAGACCACTTACTACTCTTCTACCAATAAACAGGATACATAATTTGACTGGACAGAAACATAAATTTTGCTGACGCTAAAAGCACGACCCCTTAACGCATGGTTGTCCCTACGCATCCGTTCACAGACAAAAGAAAACAAAAAACGTACACTGTGAGACCAGCTCATTGAACATGCAGAATGTAGTTTAGCCAAAAAATGGGCGTAAAACAAACAGAACACAATTGTACCGAGTGCATTACCATTAAACTTGTTTCTTTGGGGCCAGATTGTTTATTGTACCTGAAAGACTGAAATAATGATGGGCGGTGCCCAGAGCAATAGCAATACACAAATTTTAAACAGGTTTGCATCAAACGTAAAACAGAAGTGCGCGCGCGCTTCTGTTTTAACACGCACACACACGTTAGTATGTATTCTGCAACAGTGATGCATAAAATGCATCGTTTTGCATAAAATGAGAAAGCATGACTAATAAGCGGATGGCTAAAAACCCCACAATGCACTAATATATGGTTTTCATACACTTACGACAAGCACAAAAGTACACAACCTTTCCTAAATAAAATAAAACAGAGTTCACCAGCCCGTTGCATACGCAAGTTTAAAAATGTGCAGCCAAATAAAAACAAGAAAAGGGAGTCTATGGCAATCTATGTAAACATTTAAAAGAGCACCCTGAAAAAAAAAACAAGGAAAAAAATCACTAGTGCTAGAGCGTTTTACTTTTAATCAAACGTACCAACTCATCAGGGCAGCCCGTTTTGATAATTCGTTTGTGTAAGTTCTTTCCATAATAGTTCTTGGAAAGCACATTTGCCTATTATCTTTCCTGTGTTCCTCGGCGGAAAACAGACTAAGATGTTGCGGCAACCAATTTTCATAATAAGGCGATCTGCGCATGCTTCCTTTCCGGCTAATGGTTCCGCTCGAACGGTGATCCTGTTTTGCAGCGATACCGAAAAAAACGACAGGAAAGAAAATATGAAGTAAGAAAAAGTACGTACGTAACTGCAGAGAACGCACGTACAGTTCATTACAATATCGCTTGGCGGAACGGAAGAGGCGTATGCTTGGCGCAATTTCCTTCTACAAATTGAGTGCAGAGGCATTTGAGCCCTGCACTGATAAGGAAGCCTCACTTGATTCGAAGCAATAACAATATTTCTACTGAGAACTTCGCTTGTGACCCCCTCTTTTTATAAGTTCGTGTTCATCGCAAATGGTCTTCGGGTGTGTACTTTGCTCGTGTTCATACAGCGTGCTTTTACCTTTCAGTTCTTTTCTTATACCACTGATGGTATCGGGAGGGTAACACGATATCGGCAATGTTTCAGAGCGGAATGTCGTAGTGCTGACCCATGCATTGATTTAACCTGGGAATTACCAGAGGAACGGGTAACGTTTGTTTGCAGCCTCGACCGAGATAAACTTGCGCAAGGTCATTAAACAGGAATGACTTATGACGCGCAGATAACGCAAAGTTGAAGAGGGTCATCGACTTCGTAATGACCACAAGAAGTTGTGAAAACAAAGAAGAGAAAATATGTGGATCCCACGCACTGTGGGAATCGATGTAAGCGAAGCTTTCTATGTTGTTCGCTTTGATTGACGATGATGATTGTTCTGCTTGTCGCTTCTGGTCGCGGTACTCGCCAAGCTGCTCGTCTCCTGTGGCCGCCACGTATCGTTGCCTTGCCTCACGTCTTCGAGCCAGCATAGATTAGCAGTCTGCACCATGTTTCGCGGCATAGCTACGACGCTCCTGTTCCGCGCGGCGCTTCTTTCGGACCTGAGTGTCCTCGACGCTGAGTGCACGCTTTGGAGCCATTTTGCTGGCACGTGTTTACGGGCTCCTTCTGCATACGTGGCTAGCACGCTGTTGAGACGCCAGCTTCAAGCGCTCTCTTCAAGCTATGGACGATTGTAATGTTTACAATATCACAGCCCAGCGCGGGACCTCCACAGCCCAGCACCTGCATTTTTGTCGCATAGGGAAGCAATCAAAGCACGTGCCATACCCACAAACTGTGAAACCCTGCCGCCGTGGTGCCAGCCGGGATATGCGCGGAGGCGAGCGCTATCTGGTGGTGTTGCAAGAAACCCAGCGGAGCGCGTGAACAAATCATCATCATCATCATCATCATCATCATCATCATCATCATCATCATCATCATCATCATCATCATCAGCAGCAGCAGCAGCAGCAGCAGCAGCAGCAGCAGCAGCAGCAGCAGCAGCAGCAGCAGCAGCAGCAGCAGCAGCAGCAGCCCGGAAAGTTGGGAGAAGAGGCAGAGGGGAAGCTTCGATTTAAAAACAAAGAAAACTCCAGCTTGGGGTCACGCACCTGCTGCGCATTGGCGCTGCGACGTAAATGCACGATTTGGTGACGGACTACTCCTATGACAGTTCAGTTTTTTGTAACGGAGGAAATACGCGGGTCTATTGGTGGGAAAGGCTGCGCTACAATTACGGCAACGCGGATTGTTTCTAGAGAAGAGCGTTCAGCGTACGTTACGTGCTCTTAAAGAATTAAGCATCGTGGAATGTACCCTCACGCTCAGACAAGCGCTTGATGATCAGTGGCTGCCCTCATATGTCAGAGTCACAGGCAACAAAGCTGCTGACAGCCTTGTCAGCCAAGCGTTCGAGTTGCAATGTTTGGTCGACTTTAGCGAAACAAAGGAAGCTTCTCAGGACGAAAAAGAAAAAAGACAAGTGATCCAGACGACAATTTTAGGTCACTTCCGTTCACTGTGGTCTCCACCGCACCGAACTTGTGTCTAAGGTACTCTACAGATCCGAACTCACCTTCTCCTGTGGAATCCACACAGGGTCCGCGCAAAACCCAGGGTGGTTGTCTAAGACAGCACTTAGTTCTCAGCATCGTACGTGTACAATAAAGATATATGTGATATTGGCCTATGATTCGTCATAGTGTCCTGAATTCTATACGGGACATAAAGTATTAATAAGTGGACCCAATCTTGCAATGTCCTTGCATGCAAACGCAACTGACATTTTGTCCAAGCAAAAACAAGGGATATTTAGTTGCAAGGGGTTTCAGCGCTTCCTCGACTTCTTCCGCGATACATAGTTGGAGTGTAGGCGGTGAGCCATGTGGGCGGAAGAGCAGCAAAAGGTGAGACGGATGGCGGGCTCCAGGTTAAGTCCGTTAGTCTCCCCTGTATGCGTTCTGACGGGTGGATCTACCTCAATTCGCTTTGGCAACGCGATGGCCGGCAACATTTACGAGGTTAGGTCAGCCCGTGGATATCAACACTATTCCTTCTCGGCCACAATGTTTCTGAAACCTAAAAAAAGAAGTGACCGGGACTTAAGACTAGTATGAGAAAAAGTAAATAAATTTTACGTGTTTTTATGAAGGCGCCAGTCGGAGTCGGTTTAAATCAAGTTCAAGTGATCCTAGTATTGGACGTCAATGTAGCGTAGGTAACCATAAGAATGACTTGGTCGAGGATTTGGCTCTGATTTAAAGCACTTACATAGTATTATGTATGTTCTCAGAACCATTTTATGTGCCTTTGTAGAGACATGACGCCTTGTGGTCAGTACTAAAGGTGACTGAAGTGCATGTGATTAATTATTGACTTCCCTGACAATAGCAAGCGTTCAGTTTTCTAAGATATATATGACCACTTGTCTGGCTATTTTGAAATAAAAAAAAACATTTTTGCTTATATTTAGCTTATTTCAGAATAAAAAATGATGGATATGCACAAGTTTGTGCGATATTATCGCCAATGTAAATATTTGCTCATGATTTAAGCCATTTTTATGTCTACCGCTATGAGTTGTGTCAATAGTCAAGTATTCAGGGGACTTTGAACTCACGATGAATGGACACGGGAAGCCGTAGAACTTCACCGCCACGTAAAAGAAAAAGAGAGGGAGAAAAATAAGAGCATTATATTTTTAATGGGGACCTATAGACCCTGCGAGATCACTGGTAACGATTCAGCCGACAAGCCTGATCAAACATCACATCAACAAGGCCACTACTTTAGTCAATACCACTTTCTGGGATAGACGCTGAGAAGCCGCTTCGATATCTAGCGCACACACTTTCATTAGCACAGTGCCATACACCATGAAGTGCACTACACTGCACTAACTAAATCCTTCGTTGCACCTCTGACTATTGCCTGCACTGCTCCGATGTAGGGCATCTCTCTGTGGCGGTGGAGGTTAGGAGTAGCCCTCATGGAAATATATCCAATACTCGCTAACATAGCTTCCAGTGCTAAGGTAGGAAACCCAGGTGGTCAAAATTTCCAGAGTCTCCCACTACGGCGTGCCTCATAATCACATCGTGGTTTTGGCACGTAAAACCCCATAATTTAATTTTAATAGCTTCCAGTGCTGCGCGCGATGTCTGTGGCTGGGGAGAGAATACGGAAGTACGTATTGTGCTACTCTCGCTCTTCTGTCTATCTCGATATGACTTACGAAGACAGCCACTCTTCAACCTATCGATACGAGTGGTTAAGCGTTCACGGTTTCGTCCGGTGGTACTCAAATACCGTCCCTACCATTCGTCGGCCAACTAGGCAGTGGCGCCACTTTTGTGCTTTTTGAGAGAGACATTTCCGCAATTGTAAAGCTAACTTTCCTACAAGGCAGTTCGCTCCACTAATGGCAGCTTAGTCTTTCTTTATTTTTTTTTCTATCGAACGCTGTGTGCAGTCACAGTTTGCTTGTACAACGACATCAAAAATGTAGACATGGCTCTCGTGATGAAACCATGCTCAAGAGACAAGCCCCAGCATGCCAGCTACGTCTTCATTCCAACGATGACCGGTGCCGCCATTAGTTAGGCAAATAGTTAGTGCAGTAAAGCACACTCGCGAAATATGAAAATCGTTATTTGACTGCGTAGCACTTTCCGCGTGCCTTCAGCCACGTCTTCTCCTTCTATATATGTTATCTTTCTGTTCGCCTGTCCTCTGTCCCAACTTAGTGTAGCCAACAAGATGATTTTCTGGATAAGGTCCCTGCATTACCGTTTTCTGTCGGTCACTCTCATGTCAGGAACTACATCAATCGATGCTTGTGTTTGTGGGCTTCCGCAGCAAAAGGGGGCAGACGATACTCAAACATGGTTTAACCTATGTTGCAGCAACCTGTCTGCTAAAGAAGCAACATAACGACAGACAGAAGGTTACCGCAGAAAAAGCTCACACCGGCATTGCAGATGACTCTTATAAACACATACAGTGAGAGACAGCAGTGGGAGATAGCGGTCGATTGACAAAGAAGAAACGTGCGTGGCGTCATTATGAGCACACGTGTGCAGATAAGCCACAATGTTTTTCTTTTGTAAACCTTCTAATGCATTGGTAGCTTATATTACACCATCCATCTTTTCCTAAGTGCCAACATTATAAACTACTCTTTTCGTATCTCCGTTAAGATGTGGCTGTCACTTTCTTTCGATTTGTTTTGTACGCTTGACGAAATAAAGTTGTTTTATTGAGAATAAATGCAGGTCCCACTAGTGATTTAATATATCTACGAACTTCGTGGGTTCGGACTTCATTTGCATACACTGCATGGATATATACATATACTGGACTAAGATATCTCCACCATGATTGATGCGGAGCCGGAAAGCCTTAACATGGTCTCAAATATATATGACTACGAGCGTTGCTCCTGATGCTGTCGTTAGGCTGTCAAGACATGTATTATCTCGCTTTATTAGTTTTATTACAGTGCAACCAAGAACACTTCCAAGAAAGCTATGCAGATCAGGCATTTTACATGCAGAGAATTGAGTCATCGTAGACTATGATTTTTCTACTTATTTGCGAGATGTGCTGCCAATATTACAATATGTAAATTAGGTAAAGTAAGCTTACCTGTATTCATTGAAATACTTTAAGGAAGCGCATTATTTACCTAAATTTGATTACATGTTTTAGGGAACTCTACCATAATTAGCGGCAAGCCGACGCAGTTACGATAAGGTATAAAATCTTTGTTTTGATTCTATATTAACGCGGTTGAGTACGCATCTTTTGCATACTACAGATATTTTCCGCCGCCTTAATGGGCTAGAGTTATTCCAGTTTCATGCTGAGTAAACATCAGTTTCGAGCTTCAAAGCCAAAATGCAAGAAATCTCTTCACGAAGGCAAAACAGATACATAACAAAGAGAGTTCTCCTATTTGCGTTTTTTGAAATTATTGCAGAGCGACTAGGATATATTTCAGAACCTGAACAGCCAAAATACAGCAACAGATGCTTTTACCTAAGGCAAGTAGTATGTGCTTTGCTTTTTGTTTCAACTAACATTTTCTTTCACGGTCTACAAGGGGAGTGCCGAATAAGGTTTGCTTTTTTTAAAGCTTTTGCTCTCGTCCTCGACATAAAAGTAAACAAAAAGGTGAGTTGCAATTACCTCATGAAAACGTCGCTTCAAAGCGTCTAGGTGAGCGTGCAACCGTGTCCGCTAAACTGCCACGCTTGGCCTTACCTGTCCTCACAATTCACCGTGTCTTGTGGCGCTCGAAACGCGCAGCTGGTAGCGTCAGTAATAATTTGTTTACGCACACTCGTTCGCATCGTCCACCCATATCTACCACGTCTTGCATTTGCGGGTAATATTCAGCGATTTGTGCAGGCAGACGTACAGAACTGAAACTTTGCAGCATCCGATCATACCTTCTGCAAGTCCTGACGGGAGCTCAAGAACGTGCAGGGACAGAACGCTACGTCTCGTAATTAATTGCCAGACTTTAAATGAATGACGGCAGAAGAAGTGTGCAGCTGAATTTCAAAGGACCTCCAAATGCGTAGTAGAAATTGCACAGTGATGAAAGTTTACAGGAACCCGGTAGACCTTCTGTGAGCATTAATCGCAGCCCTGAAGAGTGTCTAACGAAATGTGCCATTTGTAACTAGTAATTAGTTATCGAATTTTTATGAACTCGTGCAGAATGGGAGGCCGCCGGGTCAGCCGGCGCAGCGCCTTCCCATAAGGGTGCTGGTGTGAGCGTGGTACAACTCGGTGGCCTCGTTGAGACTTTCAACACCAGCTGGCAACTGCATTTGTAAATTCTTGCGGGCTATTCAGAGGTCCACCTCCCGGATGACGCTTGCTTTCGACGTATCAGTTCTTACGAAATTGCTGTATTGTTTGTTGAAATAAAGAGTATGTATTTATGACTACTGCTCTTGGTGCGGACCATCAGAACAGTAAACAAAGTGCAAATCAAGCAACGGTAAGTTAACCGGGAATCTAGCATGGGAAGACAAAACCGTGAACAAAATGTCGTGGTACGCTTCATGACCCAGTACAATCTAGGTAAGGATAAAAAAAAAATAAGGTTTGCGTATACGTGTGCAAGTTCGTGCTTGGTGTGATGAATAATATAGGAGGCTGAATAATGGACTAAAGAGAAATAAACACGGGCAGATCAGGTTTAGCGCTGGCGCTAATGAGAAAATCACCACGTGTCATGCATAGTGCAGTAGAGCACGATCAACACCACGTTGCTGTATACTAAACGGCACAGCTTCGCAGCACTGTAAAATATTAGTCGTCATGAAATGACATCGTTGCCCGTTATTTTTATGAGTAAATACATGGCGCGACCTGACAATAGCAATAAAAATACCAAAGTGCATTATTTACAACTCAGAGACACGAGACAGGCGTGTAATGCTTTGCTTGAATTCTATTTTTAGCGTATTTGAGCAGCAAAATGATGTCTCCTGCAGCTGATACAATTTTATGCAGCCGTGGTCCCCGCATATTCGTAGTTTGGAAATGACAAAATATTGCATTACGAGAGACCTGCCTTGAGTACATGGAGTGAGTTGTATTTATTTTATTTTTGCTTTGTTGTATTCCTGGCTCTCGGAGTGGTTTGTGTGAAAGACACCCGATTGATTAAGTGCATATTAGTGCTCGACGAATGCACAGATGATTTGTAAGCAATCATTTTCACACACGCTGGAATAAATGTTTTTGCGCTTCTTGGAAAATCATGCTTGGACGTGCTATTGGGGAGAGGCAACACGCCACGAGGTGAGCTGCACAAGTACAAAAACAGGTGGGGGTGCGGCGGGTTCATTTTGGTTGGCGGAAGTCCAATGATGGCGTCGTAGAATTCTCATTTTCCAAGATAATTTTAACCGAGATTACTTCATCACTTTAAGTTTCAGTAAAACACGTGGATTACAAGAAAAGGAAAGCGAAGTCGAGGAAGGCAGAGAGAGAGAAAGAGAAACGAGAAGGGAAAGGTAGGGAGGTTAACCAAGGACGTGCCCGGTTGGCTTCCCTACGCTTGGGGAGAGGGAAAGGGGAATAGATAAGAAGGAGCGAGAAGAAAAATAATAAAGAGTCAGTGATTCACAGAGTCAGTCGCAGAGGAAGGTCCATTGTCACAAGCGCTCATGCAGTCCAGTCGCCTTCAAGAAGTGCAGAAGGGCTTTTGTGGCCTTTCGCATGCAAGAATGCATAGGCTATGGTAGCAGGATATTTTCCTCTGAGAGTACTCTATTATGTAATAGGCTGAGTTGAGCTTGTAGAGTACGTCGCTGAGCGTCAAAAGATGGACAATAACACAGAAGGTGCTCTATAGTCTCATCGCACCCGCACAAATTGCATGCCGCACTTATAGCCATTCCTCTTAGGCATGAGTTCTAGGTGGTGTAATGGCATTGCAAGCATAAGATGGTGTCAACTGGGGCAAGATATGTAGTATTAGAGATCTCTGGAAGTAGCTTACGTGTGGCGGTGGGCAAGAAACAGTCTGCTGATCATGACGATAAAAATCACGTGGTTATTACACTTGTTTGAAGCAGTATCATCGCATTCCTCTTACTATCCTCACTTTCCACTCGGCCGCAATATTACTTCGTGAGCTAACGAACAGCTTTACCGCTGTAATGGATTCATTTCATTTTGTAGCACCCTTTCATTCACTCAGCAGTTTATTGGTGTGAAGATACCGGCACTATTTCTTCGGGAATATTGCGCTCGCAATGTAAAGGCACCCTCAGGCAAATATATGAAGCCGTGAAGTTGTCGACATTTTGTGCAGACAGATCCTTATTGAATCTATTGGCAGAACTCCGCCTAGGAAGCGCTGCAAGCGTCACTTTGGTGAAAAGAGAAACGAAACTCGAAACTTTGGCAAACTTCTTTTTGCGAATGTTCAATAGTCCACTTAATTAAATGCTGTTCCAACTTGTTCAATTTTGATATACTGAGGGAACGCTTTGATCGCAATGTGCAAGCCTTAGCAGTAGCTTTGAGAGAGCGCATTTGAAGAAAAAAGAAGCAGAAAAAGAAAGAGCGTGGGACATGCATTCTGAATTTCACCAAACCTGTATGCTATTTCCGGCAATATAAAAGGCCACATCCTTTAATCTAAGTATTTGGCAATATAAACGTAAAATGTTACGAAAAAAATACATGCAAATCCAACGCACGTGTTGGAGGAATATGTGAAGCGAAAGCAGTTAATTAAACGGTGTACAACTGAATGTCATTCATACAATTGTGTTTATTTTCATCTTATTCAACGTGCAACCTAATGTCAACCACTGTTTATCAACCACTGTTTATGTTAATGCACTACAACGTTCACAAGCTATGCCAAAATGCAAAGACAAAAAGAAAGCTTCGTTTTGAAACACTCAGTGTGAAAGACTGGTGCGAGGTTTATTTTGATTCCCGAGGCAGGATGTAAAAAGATGGCGTTGATCTATGATTGTTAGCTATTTCATGAGATCTGCAGCCCCTTTTATTTGTGCTTTACCTCGGCAAAGTATACTGGAGCCAAGTGACATTATCCCACAAAAAATTTCACTTCAAAAGACTTCCCATGTTCTCGCTTTTTTCGCCTAGAAAGGTGAAGCGTTCTTCCGCAGAAAAGAAGTAGCTAAAGTAGAATGCTGTGGACAAACAAACAAAAATGTCACGTATTATGGTGAAAATGCACAAGCGAAGCAGCCCTCAGGTTTGCTGTAGGTGACAACCTTGTGTTTGCTAAAGCAAAAGGACGGCGCGCAACGACACCATAATAATAATAAAAAAACACATCATTTAAACTATGAGATTTTACATGCCAAAACTGAGATCTCATTATGAGAAACACCGTAGTGGGACTCCGGAATACTCTTGACCTACTGAGGTTCTTTAACGCGTGCCGAAATCCAACCACACAAACATTTGTGCATTTCGCCCCCATTAAAATGTGGCTGCAGCTGCCGGGATCGAACCCGCCACCTCGGACTCAGCAGCGCAACGCCATAGCCGCTAAGCTACCATGGCTGGTGAATATTTTCCCTATACTGCTATTTAGGAAACCCACTGGGGCTTGTTCGCTTCATCATAAATGCTCAAAAACCGAAGCTGCTGTCACATCGCATAGACATCGCTGAAATCACGCGCAACGGAAGCGTTATGTGGCCTGCTCGACCGAGCATCAAGCTTTCCCACGCTCCGTTTCTTTCCCTTACAAGAAACGTAAAATAGTACACTGAGCACCGCGCACCCAGAACGCTGCCGAATCGCACTGCGTGTGGCCAACCGCAAGGGAAGAAGAGCGAAATAAGTTACACGCCACCAATTGAGCATTGACGCGTCGGGTGACGGCCGTCTTTACAATCCGTTGGATCTCTTTACGGTCGACGTTAAGGCACTGCTTTCCCGCGGACAGGCAACACTCGTTATATCGTCAAATCGTCAAGCACAAAAGCAAACGAAGTACGTACATCCGATTATGTCGTCTCAGGGCTGCACTCCAGTGCCAACATTCGGCAGGTACTGCCACGAATAAGAGCCCTGCGAAGGTCGTTGACCAATATCAAGACGTATAGTCGTCTCCTTTCTTTTCTCTTAAGGGACGAAGCAGCAGAATACGGCAGTATCGATGGGTGAACGAGGTAGCAGACAGTTGGCCAGCGTTCTATCGAATTCTCGCAAGACGGTATTACGTCGACACCCGTGTTGCGTCGGCGTGCGCGCCACCATGCTTTGCTCATCATATAGGGGTTATCATCCGCCGAATTGCCTGTGCCCGGAAGGGTGGAATGAAATACCTCGTCTAGCGCGCGGATGGATGCTAGTCGGATTATGGCCGAGCGAGTTTTTAGTTTAAGCCTCTGTTCGGGTAGAGGAGACCCCAGGAGCCCTTCGATCCGGTTCCTAAGCTTCAGCGATTAAATGATTAAGTCAGCCATGGGAGTAGGGGCACAACGGAAATATTCATCATGTGGCAGGATTCTGCAGCAAGTTTGAGTACTTTTTTTTTTTTTGCTTTGGTACAAATTGCTAGGCTCTCCGTAATCCGGAGTTAGGAGATTGGAGTGTCCACTGGATGGACAACGCTGGGTTCATCTAGAAAGATCGAATGGTTCAGCCGGCGTCGTTTATAATGCTTAGACCTCACACCAGCTGTGCGGCGTGAGTAACGCAAAAGGAAAAATAAAAGAGCCGTACATAAATAAATAAGAGAGAGAGAGAGATAGAGACAAAATTTAGAGACAGCCTTTATGTGTACCGACATAAATGACGGCTGGGGATTGAACTCTTGGTTTCGCACTGTGTTGACAGTATTGGACAAGCTCACCTTCTAACGGACTATAACAAATGAAGGTGACTACCGTGTTTGAGGCCTAACTACTCGCCTTCAACAAAGCTTTGTTAGCTGGCAAACCCAGTTCTTTGCGTCATTTCTTCGGTCGTTGTTGGAATTTAGAATTTTAGACTGCTAGTAGCACTAAAAATTACGGGACTGTCACGGGGTATAAGACCGGCGAAACAGAAACTACATGCCCATTATTTTCTGCTTGCTGCGGAGCTTTTTTTGTATCAATTAAGAATATTCATCATTCATTGGGGTCATTATCTTTCAATTTGCTCTATATTTATAACTTACGTTCTCCGCGGTAGCCCATCTCTTTGGTAGCTCAAATGTACACGCCAAGTTTATTTTGTAAAGCTAATACAGCGAATACATATGATACATTCGTATATTTTATGCAGCTAACTATACCGAAGAGGCAGGTACCGAGCAAATAACACAATGCATGTTATGCGCATGGCTTCTAATGTGCAACTGCAAATTGCGTTCAGCAACAACTTTCGTAATGGGGATCTCCATTTTCACGTGATGAGAAAGGCGTGAAGATGAATATTCGACAGGAATAACCCCGTGATAATATTTTCTCCTCTTACGATTGTCTTGAGGATGACGCAACGTTGCCATTTACTTTCACCTCCCCCCCCCCCCCCCCCCGAAAAAAAGTCTAAGAAAGAGACAATGCAAATAAACTTCGCAAGAAGGCAGTTGCCATCGCACTGGTGTTGAATTCACAAAACCACACTAAAATCTATTCAGAATGCCAGAGACCCCTTGCCTGACCCAGTGGTGCTATCGCAAGAAGCTCACGTTTCTAAAATTGTGACATAAGCGTACCCCGAAGAGAACTTTGATGTATGCCGACGAATGGGATGCCTGACTGCACTGCGTAGGTTTGCCAATTTCGTTTATTACCACTCCTTATACTGCGACTGAATTTCATCTACAACTAATTTCGACCTCTTATTGCACCAGCCGAATACGCTCTGCTTTCACCCCTCATTACAGTGCTTTGACACGCAGCAGAACACTACGCCTAATGTGTCGTCTAAGGCGGTCATTCAACCCTGGAAACTGTACGCATGAGCACACTGGTAGCCTTCTATTTTCCTCGCTCATGGGTACGACCCTTCACTATTTCGCGTTGTGAAACCGCCGCCGTGTGGAAACGACTGGATTTCGGGATCTATTCTTTGCTTGGTGGTTACCGACCAGTGCGTCGCGTCTGCAGATGAGAGTCTCTGATTTTTGTTTTCGACGACGTGCCTGCGAAATTACATCTCTTTAGTTGAAGCCCCGATTTCATGATTGGAAATGTCGCGATTGAAGATGGAATCGCTACGACGAAATAATTGAATGAAGCACGACGCATGATATTCGTGGTTGTGAATGTGAATTGAAAGTATGAAGAGTGTCGTTACGCTTACAGAGACCGTAATCTTAAAGTTGTGAAATGGATGACTTTGTGAAATAAAGGTGACGGATGAATGACCTGGTATATTAATAATGCAAAAAGGAGATACTGTTTAGAGCTTTGCGATCTGAGTTAAATTACTGTAATTCAAATGAGCTAACATCAGAAGCTGATTTACAGTTACCTATTCAGCACAGCAACAATATTATATATGTCAAATATTTATGCAGTCAGCCCTGTGGTGTTGCATAATCCTGCAGCCACCTAAAATGGTGGGCATGTTCTTGAGTAGCATCATAGTGGTGTGAATAATATTGTCACCTAAATCTCGGTTATGTGCATGGTTTTTCGACGACGCAATCGTACGGTATCATTGTGTACTGTGTCAACGCATTTGTGGCTTGTAGTGAATTGTTCTTTCCCTTTGACTCTTGCGAATTTTAAGCAAAATACAAAGTAGCATGACTTGCGATGACTTTGGCTATATGTGGTATAAAAACCTGAATGTCATATCACGACTACATTCAGGTTACACTGTGCGCGAACACCTACTGAAAAGAACCCGAAGAAAACAATTTTTTTAATCACCCTTAGCTTTCTCAATTCATCCTTGTGTTTACCGCGAGTAACCTAGACATTGCGCTGCGAGAACGCTTACGTCGTGTATGCTTTTTCTTTGTGTGTTAATTAGTGTATCCGTGACGCCTTATGTGTGAAATATGTTAGAACCATAAGAAAATAAGCTCCACGCGCTTTCACACTTTTATTTGATTGTTCTGCCAGATCACGCATAGTTTCATATTCGAGGTTTCCCGTAATACCTGTGACAGAGTATGCGGTAAAGGTCACGGGTTCCCTATATCTTAGTGTAGCCGAAGTGGCAGATACTATACAAGATTTATACTGGCATTTTCCGGCCATCGAAATCACTAAGCCTCATTATTTGTCCCACTTATTACGTTTATTTAACTATTATGAATTGGTACTTTAAGCACATAGTGAACACGCTTCCATGGCTATTATAAAAATTTCAAAGAGACAAATATTCTCGGCAATTGGCCCCACGAGTCGCAGGATTACCGTGTAACGCGGGCCGTAACTACAGCTCATGAAATCGACTGGCCTTAATGACAACTTGTAGGCGTGATGAGAAGCCCCATGTGTTCATACTGCTGGTGTATCCCCCCGTCGCCTCTTTTTTTTTTCCACTCCTTTAACCCCTTTCTCCAGTGTGGGATAGCAAATCGAACGTGCGTCTGGTTGACGTCCCTACCGTTCCTTCTTCCCATACTCCTCCGGAAAGCGCGATGCTATCGTTTTGTGCGATTTGACAAATGTTGTTGCACTTGACTCACCAAACACCAAAGGGGGAGAAGAGAAAGCGCCTATGCATTACCATACTATGGGGAGACGGCCATCAGTGATCTGTCTATGCACCATGTTTATTTGGCCGCTAGCTCTCGGTTTCATCGGCCTACTGAGGCACATCTACATTGCACCACATGCTATTGTCATCTCAACGTTTCCATACTTGACTACCACGGCCGCTGGATTATCGAGCGGCCATGGTACTACATTAGCTGCTGATGTCTCACAAATCTGTCAGTGAGGCATTTTATAGCGATGCACTCTTTGCCTCCTTCTTGGCACTTTGTGGTAGGTAGGTAGGTTCCCGTCTTGTCTTGCGTTGATAAAAAGAAAATAATGAGGAATTGATGATGTAATCGACCTTCTGCTCTGGAGCATAGCAGCCCGATCCTTTAGCCACCAGGCCACGATGACACGCATTCTTATATTGTTCCAAAGGCAGCCAGCTCTTTGAAACAGTCGGCACTTGCGCCAAGGTGCTACCTTATCGTCCTCGTTTCTCGTGACAGCTCGCGCTTTGAAGCGCCGTGTCAGAATGCACCACCTCCGGGGCCGACCTACTTACTTACCCCAGCACTTTCCTCGTAGCAGATTACGCTACGTAGACACGGGGTGATGTGCAACAGCGATGAGACGCTCGAACACATCATCTGTGCCTGCCCGAGCTATAATGCCGAAAGACAAGTGTTATGCAGAGTGCTGGACCAATTGGACAATCGTCCACTAACGGAACTAAAAGCTTTAGGTCAGTGCTCTGAACGAACATCCACGCTGAAGGCCTTACTCACGTTGCTTAGGTTCGTGCGGTCTATGGGCCTTCACGATAGACTTTAACACTAGGTTTGCTTCGCGTAACGCCGTTCCTCTTTTTTAAAATCGTGCTGCATGATAGCTGGGACACCCTGTATCCCTGTATATATATATATATATATATATATATAATATATATATATATATATATATATTGTTTCGGACGCCCTACCAGGCGCATCCTTGTCTCCAAAGCCTGCTGGAAGCTGAAGTACATTCATTCCGGGGCTCTGAAAACTGTTGGTACACGGTAGTTGTCACAAAACTGGCTGAATAAATGTTTCATAATTTGCAACGGAGCTTCTCAGGACTTCATTAACGTTCTTTGTCTGTCCTGTCGTCGTCTTCCTAACTTTGTACATTACTCATCCTTACTGTGTATCCCCTAAACAGGAAAACGAGCGTTCAGCGCAAACTATGAACCAGTAACAAATAAAAACTAAGTTGATGAAGCTGTACTGCCACGCAGTTAAACTGCATGCAAACAAGAAGAAACTTACCATAGGACTCGAACTCTTAGTTAAAGCACTGAGTGCCGCTAAAGCTTGCTGTACGAAGCGACGTGATCCAATTAGGCGCTGCTGTATAATCACCAAAATTTAAGCTCGTCCTCGCTCTTTCCTTCATTTTCCCTGCAGAAGACCATGCTTTTGCTGCCGCCACGTGAACCCGATAAAGCTCAGGTTCTAAAACGCACGTCATCTTTTATATTTTTTTCCTGAACTCGTTCTTTCTCATTATTTCACAATCACACTCGTTTCTCTCTCTGAAGCCCTTTTTCGGAATTCTGCGGGAGCCCCCAATGGTTCCTCGCCTCACTTCGTCAGGGCATCAAATTGGATCCGAGCTTCGTTGGTGTAGGGCGTGATCTGGATGCGTCACGATTTCGTGGGCGCTCTGCTGCAATTAAGATAATAGAGGATCACAAAAGCTTCCACATTGAACAAGGAAGAAAATCGAACGTGCAAGTATTAACTAAAGGAAAACAAAGAGAAACAAAACCAATTTTGTCTGTATCCTACGCAAAATGGGCTTTGGCTTCGCTGAAATGAAGAGCTCAATAATTTTTTTTTCGCCACTGCAACTATCGATTTCGACGGCGCCGATAGTATCGACCGACATTAGAACTCCTAGGCTTTGTGCGGCGTAGAGCACAAAAATTTGCGACAAGCATTCTACCATGTAAGAGAAGGAATGATCACTGGGATTTGCTGAAGGTTGAATTTTTATTGCAGCTTTGGTGCCTAATAGGGGTCCATGAGGCCGTTACGAGATAAAGCCACAGAAACGTCCCTCTACTCAACATAGCATGTACTTGATATCTTTCAACAAGGAACGCAGTATTGTTCATCCTGGGCTTTACATCGTATGTGCTCCTTCCCTATCTTCCTCTTTCTTAACATCTCACTGCCTCCCTCTGTGCAGAGTGGCCAACCAGAACTACCTATGGTTAACCCCCGTTCCTTTTATATACACCATATGTTTTTCTAACACTAGTCAGTGATGAAGTCGCTTGTGAAAGATAGTTGTCCTTAAAACTTTAACAACGCTTTCGTAGCCCTCCGCTGCGACGGCTTGTGATGGTTGGTATTCGAAAACGATTGGTTATGACAATGATCTGAAAATGAGAGCTAGCACAGCCAGGAGCAATCGTATCTGTATACGGTATTGAGGACAATCGCATGAAACGTGCTCAAGGGCTTCCTGGCAGCGTTTTCAAGCATTCCAATACCGAAGAGAAAATATTTTGTGTATAGGCTACTAGCCATAGCCGACAAAGCAGGGTGGCCTCGCATCGGCGGAGTCCTGGTGAGATGCGATGGTGGAGCGGAGTCACGGCGATGTGTTCGGTTGTCTTGAAAACTTCGCGTGTCCACAAAAAGAACGTGATGTCTCACGTGCCGGGACTCGAAGTATTCTAGCTACATTTGACCAAAACAATGGTATTGGCTCCATGCGTTGTCTTCAAGAGCCCACAGAGCAGCGTTAACGACATGCTCACTACCTTTGATGTCACAGTGACTTGGAAGCCACTTATTTGAAGGCTACGGTGCCCTTTCTACCTTCCCCTCCCCCGTCCCACAGTACAGTATATCAAAGCAGAATTTTCGTTCGGGTTGACATCCATGTATTATCTTTAACAGCGAAGCGGTTTAAGCCGGGCGTAATGTGTCAACCGCGAACAGAAAATGTGGGCCGATCCTGGCTGTAGTGCAGAAAGGGTCCAAGCGCAATGGCACATACTCATGTGAACTAGCGAAGCTGAGCCTGAATAAGTCTAGCTATGCATGATTGGGACTACTTAAACTTAGTCAGTCATAGATAGCCAATCGATAGCCAATCAATAGCTAATCGATAATCGACCAATAACCAATAAATTCGGGAAAATGCTGAGGATGACTTGGTAGTGCTTAGCCTAGCCCAAAAGCCATGATTAGCTAGGTGCCCATCAGCTCCGCTGTCTCTTTAGCACTGTGCCTCCATTGCAAGCTACGCTATTTTTTTTATTTCGTCTCTCTCTCTCTCTTTTGTTCTCTTGATCAATGAAATGTAAGAAAATCATATTAGGTTTTTGTATTCGTCGGAATCTTGCAACATTAAGCAAACATCGAATTTTTTGGCAGGCCATTTCTGTAACGACCTGCGAATTCTGGGGTTTTACGTGCCAGAACCATGATCTGATTATCAGGCACCTCGTAGTGGGGAACTCCGGATTAATTGCAACCACCAGGGGATCTTTCACGTGCCTCCACTGCATGGGACAAATGCGTTCTTGCATTCCGCCCCCACCGAAATGCGGCCTCCGCGGCCAGGGTTTGACCCCGTGACCTCTTGCTTAGTGGTGCAACACCACAGCCGCTAAGCCACCGCGGCGGGTCTTCAACATCCTCTTACCGCTAAAAGGGCCGCATTGTTTCATCGCGAGATTTTTTTTAGGTAATGTATCAGAACTTATATTATCATGGAGGTGCAGCGACCCGTTTGAAAGTGCGGTGAACTACTCGAATTAGACGAAAATATGCCAAATATTCCGTTCCTTGAGTGGCTGATTCGGCATTACGAAGGTTATTTGGGCTCCAAATGATAGTACCATTCGACGGGCTTATATAACCCTCGTATGCTGACTGACAAAGCAGTGCAAGTAAGAGCAGAGGTGCGCTTACCTAAAAAAAAAAAAAAAAATTTCGCACTTAAACATGTGCCGTGCTAGTAGAATACTGGATTATATTGACCGCATTCTTAGATTTACTTTATTTTCTCTGGTTCAGCCATTTGTTATGTATCCCTCGACGTGTGCCTTTCTTGCTCAAAACTGTGGAGTCGGTATAAGCCAATGAAACGCAAGAGTTACACAATTTCTAAATGTTGCTTGATACGCACGTGTCGTACCTTTCTGCGTATACATCAGCCATCACCACTTATTTCCTCGACTAGCATCGTACAGCGCCTTCGGCCTCGTTACACCGGGGCGCAGACGTCTCACACCTCGCTTTTTGACATATATCTTGTGAGCAGTGTAGTGCATGAGCATAAACAACGCATGAGAACAAAGTTGTAATCTTTATGGTGGATATACCTAAATATTGCATGAGATATCGCGTCGCTTAGGCCAAAAAAATTCTACGCATCGTGGTTAGTCGTAAATAATTTAACTTATCGCTACACTTAAGTTCCGTTTCACGCAGATGTTTACATGTGCGCTGGTTGTGCATATTTTTCATCATGTGTTCCTTTAAAATATTAAATTATGGAGTCTTGCTTGCCAAAATATTACATGGCTGAACTTCAAGGGAAAAAATTCAAAGCCCTTTCACTACTGTGAAGATAGAAGCCAGCGAAGCTGTTTCTATGGCGGGTCTGCTGTAGTGAATATTGCCCCCACGATGAGAATGAGCGTATCGTAGTTGGGCATCACACAACCGAACATGTCTATCATGAACGTTCCGGTTGAGAAACTCGCGTTGAAACCTGGCCGTTGCACCGGGGAATTGGCGTTAGCGTTGCCTAGGCGTGCACCACCGTTGTCGGGTTCCTGGAGGGCAAGACGACGCTGACGTTTGGACTCAACGTCGCGCTCCCGCAAGTCGTGGTCGGCGGCTCTTCACTAACCTTTGGCTTCAACATCACGCTCCCTCAACTCGGGGTGCGCGGCTCTTCGCTGACGTTTCGCTTGGACTTCGGAAGCCTTCACGCTAGAATCGGCACGTCGACGACGAGCCCTTTCCGACGACAAGCGTTCGCGGCGGCGTTGCTCAAATGCGTTTGGACATATCGTCAATTGCTCATGAATGGCTGATACCCCCTTGAGCAATGACTCATACCCCCCGTAAACGCGGCCTCCCCATTACGACGACACAAGAGAAGTGAAATTCTACGCTGAAACAAATTACGTACGTGGCACCGTATCTCGTGCTGAGCACGGTCGAAAGGAACCAGATCGACGTGATAATCTGAAAAGCAATCAAGCAAGCCACGGAGTCCCGATGAGTGCCTCCACGGACAAACTCATGAGGTTGGGCCTGCATAACACGGTGGACTAACTGATCGAGGGCCACCTCGATCAGTTAGTCGATGCCTTGACTTAGGCGATGCTTCTGGCTCCAGCCAGAAGCATCGCCTAAGTCAAACGAAGGCCAGCAGAAGAGTCGTGAAGAAGATCGGCTGGGAGGAGACGAGACAGACGGAGCGAGGACAACTATCAGACGTCTGGCCAGAAGCCATCAAGGTAAAACCACTCCCCAAGAACATGAGCCCAGAACACCACAGCGGCGGACGGAAGGCCAGAGCAAAGGCTTACAACAGGCTGCTGGCTGGGCAGAAGGGGGTAATCTTCACAGACGCCTCCAAAGACAGAGGAAAAAGCTGAGCGACCGTAACGGTAACAACAACAAAAAAAAAAGCTGCTAACGTGCGGGACGGTAAAAACAAACTACGTCGACGAAGCAGAAAAGCTGGCAATTGCTCTGGCCCTCACTTTACAAGGCAGGACCAGAGTGGTCATAGACTAGCAACAAGTGTATAGAAGCTTCCAGTCGGGCTGGGTGTCCCGGTTGGTGCTTCGGGCGCTCAAAGGCAAGGAACCCCCGAAAGGGGAATAGATAGAATTAATCTGGGTTCCGGCCCACTCCGCAGTGGAAGGCAATGAGTTTGCCCACCAGCAGGCCCGAGCGCTGTCACACCGAGCCGCAGCCGCGGAGAGGGAAGAGGAGAACGCAAAAATCCAACCATTGGTCATGTGCAAAGACATAGTGGAATATTACAGAAACGGGACACGGAGCTTCCCCGAGCCACACCTCAAGTTAACGAGGGAGCAGCAGACAACATATAGGCAGATCCAGACAGAGTCGTTTCCCCACCCCCGATTACTATATCGCATGTACCCGAGCCAGTACGGGCAGGATTGCCCCGTGGGTCACGAGCCAGGTACACTCCAACAGATGATAGCAGAATGCAAATTTAGCCAACAACACCCACCACTCCTCACCCTCACCCACCACTGCCCATCCAATCCCTTAGAGAGCGATGGAAGATCTTGCTGTCCAGCCCCGCCCTGGAAGACCAGCTTTGGCTTGTAACCAGGAGCCAGGCGGCGAGAACAGCATATGGATTGCCGTGAAGTGGGAACCACTTCCATCCGGCGCTTGTGCTGAAAGCTCATGAAATAAAGTTTTTCATTCATTCATTCATTCATTCATTCATTCATTCATTCATTCATTCATTCATTCATTCATACGCTGGAATGATTAGCGGCAACGCAGCCAGCTGTGGAAGCAGACGACGATGAACGCGGGAGCAGTAGCACGAGCGTGTGCCGAGCACGGCATACAACGGCATGAGCGCAAACCGAGGCGCGCCAACGAGCCAGCTGCGGAAGAAGACGACGATGCTTGAGCCAATGCTGATGATGATAGTTTTTGCTTACGCCAACGACACGAACATTTCTTGGCTGGTAGAGGTATACAGCTTCGCTGTAAAAACGCTAAGAAACAGGACGGTGCCAAGAGGAGACAAACTCGGCACCGCGTTTGTCTCCTCTCGTTACCGTCCTGGTTTGTAGCGCTGTTTCCTTCAAGTTCAGCAATGTACCAACAAGCCTATATAAACACGCTACTATGCAGTAAGATTATGAATTACGCCACAGTGGGAGACACCGGATTAATTTTGACCAGCTGGCGTTCATTAACAGGCACATAAATCCAAGTACACGAGTGTTTTTTTTTTTTTTTTTGCATTCCACCCTCATCGAAGTACGGACGCAGTGGCCAAACCCGCACGCTCGAGCTCAGCAGCGCAACGCCATACCCACTAATTAAGTTACCGCAGAGGGTTTCTTTTTATTGCGATAGCAATTATATGGACACTCCAAAGCAGATTTCTGCCGTCGGCGTCGCCGTCGCCGTCGCCGTTGCCGTGAGGTTCCGTATGACGTCAATGGAGATGAAATCATCGCCGCGCGCCGCCGAACGCTGTATGTGCGAGTGAAAGGGCGCGAGGGACGCGCTCTTTCACGGGGAGTGAACCCACGGCGGAGAACAAACGCGCGTTCTGCGCCGTGCTTCCTTAAGGGCTGCAGAAGTAGGCGTCTCTTTCCTCCTTTACAATCACCATATATGTAGAGCAAACGCGCCTTTCGACGCTCGAAAGGCGGTGGGGGGGGGGGGGGGGGGGGGGGGGGAAGGGAGGGGACTTTTAGCTGCGGCACCAAGTGTCTATTTATATCAGAGGCTCCGGCAACTGTCAGCAATGCCGCACGCATTTTGTGCGAACGCGGGCAAAACGCCGACGGCGTCGACATTAGTTCTGCGTGTTGCCGGTGCTGCTGCATGTCCAAGTTTATACAGCTGGTAAAGCTACTATCATTACTCCGTATAGCTCTCTACAAATTTGCTATCGCAATTGATGCTTCGCCTTTCAGGTGAAACTGCGACCACTTTTTATATACGGAGGGTGCTGATGAGACTGAGGAGGCCCGACGATAAGTGCGCGATAACCGGTGACACGAGGGTGACGACAGCGTGAATAAAAGGACGGATGACGCATTTGTCCTAATTTCGAGCCCTTAACTGCTGTCGCCGTAAAACGTTGTTGTCCTTTCTTAACTGATGAAGTCCCGGAAAGATAGGCCGTCGCAGGGCCGATTATACCTATGATCAAAAAATTGTCGCAGTGTCACCCGAAAAGCGAAGCATCAATTGCGATAGTAAATTAGTAGAGAGCTATACGTAGTAAGGATAGAAGTTTTATCAGCTGTATAAACTTGGACATGCAGCAGCACCAGCCACGCGCAGAACTGTTGTCGAAGCCGTCGGTGTTTTCCAGCGTTCGCACCAAACGCGTGCGGCGTTGGTGACTGTTGCCGGTGACTAAGGGGCGGCTCGGAGGTTTTCGATGGGATCAGAACGGGACACTCGTCGAGCAGCGTCGGAAGTCTTTACCACATTCTCACCTCGCAACGTTATATATAAATACGCATTTGGTGCCGCATCTAAACGTCGCCTCCCCTCCCTTCCTCCCTCCCGTCTTCCTACAGCCTTTTGCGCGACGGAAGAAGTCGCGTTTGCTCTCCGCCGTGCGTTCGCTCCACGTGAAAGCGCGCGTCCCTCGGGCACATACAGCATACGGCGCGCGGCGACGATTTCATCGCTGTTGGACTCTATATGGAACCTCACGGCAATGGCGACGATGACGCTGACGGCAGAAATCCGCTTGGAGTGTCCATATAATTGCTGTCGCAAAAAAAAAATTCCAGTGACTAGAGATTGTAGGGAAAACACAAAACAATCGAGAGAAAAAGAAGAGAATGAATGAAACAAAAAGTTCAGAAATGCAGAGACAGAGGAGAAATATAACATAAGTTAACTCAGGCATAGACTGCATAGTAAAAGTGCGCTGTGTCGCCGATACGGAGCACCATAATACAAGTACGAGGAACCCCTCCAGCATGGTAACTACAAGCGTTCTTGTTGTCTTTTCGTGTTAACTTTTGTTATACGCTTGAGTACATTGTGCTAATCGTACAAATTCTTTAAATTCCCATTTCGCCGCACTTTTATTTTTTAAATAATTTGATGTTCTTGCGAGCTTGCAAATGCAATGGTATTTTTGCAATAAATTCAATTTCATCTGATATTGTTAGTCTGTAATCAGCGAACAACTTATAGGTTGTAGAGAAGCTGGTGACAAAATACTTCCAAAATTTTCAACTATATTGCGAGTGTATCGGTCAATCAGCTACACGTGTCGACCACCTGACATGCGCTCCCTAAATAATTATATTCTTTTATTTAACACTGTTCTTCTCGCCTTTCTTGTCGTTTGTTTAAGTTTATTCGTAGAAAAAAATACCTCTTGACAGAGGTAAGTGACGTCATACATATTAGATATATAGGTAGTGACCTAGATTTCTACAGAGAGCACTTTCACAGAGAAAAGAAACAATAATCAGTCTTATCATGAAATGCTACATCGAGTTATGCGATAACCAGCAAAGGTATGCCATAGTAAATAACAGGCTTTAATCAATCAAGCCCATAATAAGACTATTATATAAAAAAAATCAAAGCCCCTTTTCTAAACAGAGATGGTTGAACGCGAAGCTCTCGCCCATCCAAACTGAATCAAAGTCCAAAGCCAACGACCACGCAACGAACCCAAGAAATGCTGCGCGCCCCGATGCGATCTATATGGGCTTTGATTGCTTATTTAGGATTGTCTTTTTTTAACGTTGAAGTTGAATGAAGATACATTTCGTTGAGCTGCATAGCCTTCATTTTAGATCACGTAGCCATTGATTACACGCACATACTCACACTTTCATGGACTGCATGCCATTGCCGATACACGGGATCGGCCTTACGGGCACGATCGCGCTTGCGTTCGCGTACGGCAGCCTCTTCGTCTGCTGTGCGCTGCACCAGCGGACTACCCAATGGCCGGGAAAGCATTGCATGATGCGTGAAATGCAATGCAGGTATATACAGTTCGTCTGGATAGCGTGACGTCACGTACGTGACCATTGTTCTTATCGGTACAACTGTGAATGTATACTGTAGTGTTCTACGATTTAGTGCGCAGATGGGCAGATTGTTCCATTGTGTAAGTTGGCTTTCGTGCAGTGCGTTTTCGGCGCTTATGGACAAATCAGTGAGACAAAGAAAGCTTCGCTTTAAAACATCATGACAATAAGTGGTTAAGAAATATCAATGCTACGTGTGCGCGTAAAACTAAGCGCAAAACCTTTCACGCTTGTATTGTTAAATTAATCAACGCAGGTACCATTGAGCAGAACATTGGTCAGCTTAATACCAGCAAAATCCTTTTTAGAGCTGAAAAATTCCGGTAGTTTTAACAAAACTAACACGACGACAACCACCGTTATCTCGGCTTCATTACAGGAGAACAAGAGAAAGTGCTCGACGTGGTCCAGCGCTTTCTCTCGTTCGCATTACATTCGCTGCTTAAATTCGCGAAGACACTCAAAATTCGCTGACACAGGCCTAGTTCGCCTGTAGCTATTTCCTGCACTTGTTAATAAACGTACGTTTGACCGGTATGCCCCCATCAATTGTGCCTAATGTTTATATTCTAACATGAAATTACGCAGTCTGGGCATGGGAATGATCCTGAATGAAGTAACTTTTTTCTTCCTATTTCAAGCGCCTCGGCGCACTGCACATTTTGAGAATTAAGTTACACCACATGAGTAGCTCTCTCTAGTCAGCAGGAGTTGTGAAACAATGACTCGAGAGAAAGTAAAACTACCGATCTTGTCTGATATCGTCAGACATGGACTGAAATAAAGACAGCAGGGTACGTGCTAGCAAACATGCAGAGCAGTAATGAATAATACAGTGAGCCTGAAGTGCGTACTCTAAGAAATGAGGCGCCAATTTTTGTGCGCTACTTTCGCAATGTTTGAAAGCGCCAGTTCGAAGTAGGCAGCGGCGAGTTAACAGAAGCTGCAATGGTGCCGGCCCGCATGGGACTTCAGCCGCGAAAAGAAGCGAGCGCAATTTGCTAATTGGCGGACCTTGTCTGAGCGCGGAGTGAAACTGAAAGGCTCCTACAGCAGCGGAGGAACTCCGTGCAATCATACTCGATTTCCGCTTTTCTTTCCGTTTTGGTTTGGCCGACAGGCATGCCGTATAGCAGGTAAAGAAAATAAAGGGAAAGGAAAACAAAGAATGGGAAAAGTGGAAACGGCTGGGCACGTTTCTCGTACGTGTTACCGTTGCCGTGATTGCGTGACGGACAAAGCGAGAGCATACAGTCGGAAGCCCGGCTAAGGGCCTTCCATCACGCTAACCGCTCCATCAGTCGGCAATGCGTGTGATTCCGCGCGCCAGATATATAGAGGCTACACGGTGGAAGGGAGTCAAAGGTGTGAGATGGGAGTGAGGGAAGAGAAAGAAAAGACGCCCATTTCGAGAAAACCCTCGCTTCTCTCGGCGTCTACCCACTTCCGGAAGGACGTTCTTTTTTAATTGCTCATGAAAATGGGTGGGCTCAAGTGTCGTAATATGTGGGCGTCTCAATGACACTAGTCTGAGTAACGATGCCGAAGTCTTTGCGATCTGTTTGTGCTGCGCTGTAGAAACAGTTACTTGAAAAACGCACATCCAAGACCGCCTTGAATAAGGCCATGATGTTGTTCCTGTCGAGCTTCTGTGTGTTTTGTATGACTTTTTCTACTAGTGGTGCACGGGCTAGCCGCAAACGTTCCGACTGTGAGTATACGTATGTTCGCTTCTTGTCGATTCAGCAAAGTTATTTCTTCTTGGGTCCCAAAGGTCGTTTTAATTACCATAGTGCTCATAACTGCGCACATTTGCAATACGGGCTGGAAGAATGCCGCAATCTTTCTGATAAGCAAATGTGTAATGTGACAAATGTGCGTGCTCCTCATTTTACTCTAATGCTACGTGTGCTGCGAGCGGTTCCTTTTTTTTGCCACCACGTTGTATTGCAATCTGGTTCCAACGTGCGTAGGCAGATTACTTGATGTTTTCGGCATTACAGTGTGCGTTGAGCACTTGCGTGCATCGCGCCTGTACACGAATAAACAAAAAATAGGTAGACATATAAACGGGGGAGTTAGGAAAGAGGGAGTGTTTTGTAATGATGGCTTGTTGGTTGGCAATTAAGCTCTAGTACAATGACAAAGGCCAAGCTGTTGGCCTTTGTGCACAGTTGTTCTGGTGCCTTATCTGACAGAATACAACTACAGTGGTCCTTATGCGGTAGGTACGCCATGAGAGCACAAAAACTCTAGAACAGTCAGTGAGACAAGCTTCTGTGCGAGCACATCAACGTCGGAGTTTACCTGCAGTGTAATGCTGGTCAATGATGCCTCGCTTTCTTTCCCCTCGCAACTCTTTCTCCCCTTGTTATAGCATAACTATCGTTTTATATGATGGTTATGCAACTATCGTTGCATTAAAGACACAGTGACACACTAAAGCTCTGTTGCTTCCTTGGTTGATATTATCTGAGGCCATCCTCACTTCTCTACTAGTATATTTTTCTGTGAAACTTGTACATGACATAAACATATTGATTTTGACATTACACACACACACAATACATGCCACACACGCAAACACACAAAGATATATTTGGCGGGGGTGACCAGCCGGGGCGAATGTACATGTTAGAGTTATGACAGGGCTTAGGGCTTTCGTATCTTGCCCGTTGATCCATGTAATGTTTATGCTAACTAGATCAAACCAGCCTGTACGAACACAAATTATTCCCGTACAACTTGACCCACGATGAGATAAGCGTAAGTTGCAGCCTTGCTAAATATGTAAGTTAGCATCAACATGCAGATAGATGCATGGTTACTAAACAATAATGTAGTCGTTCGGACGTGGTAAATCTGCAGAGTTGGCTCGGTTAGTATGTGTTTGCAGCATCACGTCGCGCACTCAAGCGGATATTTTATCGTTTGTAGTGAGCTCCCATAAGCACAGGGGCCTGTTTGTAGTCGTGTGTGCTGACTATAGTTTCTGGCGTCTATAAGGGCCTACAAAATGGTCTATAAGGCCATTTTCATAATTGTGAAGCTAGCTTTCCTATGAGGCAGTTTGGCCCACTGATAGCGGCGTAGTCACTTTTGTGAACAGCATATACAAGCACAGTTTGCTTGTATTAGGACACAGGAAATATAGACATGGCTCTCGTGGTGAAACCATGCGCAAGAGACAACCCCGGCATCTGCAGCTAGCACTTTGTCTTCATTTCAATGACGAACACTGCATGTTAGCCCCTGCAAAAACTGGCTAATTAAGAAAAGGGACTACAATAAGCTGCATTTCTGCATATTTCTGCATTAGTTTTCGTCGGCGGCACTTTACTGAGAGTGCTTCAGTTTGTTTTGCCGCTACCCTTGAGATGTTCACGCTACGATCATCAGCGAAGCGATATCTTTTATTTTTTGCTCTCCGGTTCATAAGCTTTATAGCTTAATATACATTTTCCTAAGACTGCTTATTTGAAATATAAATTATGTCATCCAAGAAAATAGTTATAGCGCGTTTCCTTCAAAACGTATATGACCGCTCTTGGCACGCGTTCAAACTAAGAAGTGGTACTAGCTGAGCAAGAGACAGCTTGCTCGCGCAGACACAACTATCTAGACGCATTCCGCATTGACGAATCCAGACGATGAAGAAAATAAGATAATACAGTGACATATTTGAAACAGCAGTGGAACACGTTCGCACTTTCATGCCACCGAATAGCGCCCTATTCTGTCAGGAGAAATAAGCCAATTCATCAACCACAGGCGCCCATGTCGAGTCTTTGTTTTCTTCTTCTTTTCCCTTTTTTCCCGTACGGTTTTCTTTTCTTGAATCCTCGGAAACTCGAGCTGACCCAGTCTAGTATATTCGATTCTTCAGACTTCCTAGGGGCGCCCTTTGGCACTCCTCAAACACGAATTATGGTCACGTTTGCGTTCGGTGTTTCTGCGTTGGGCCTATACGCGCCGGCGTAGCTTCTTTCTTTAGCACTTTCTTTTCCTTCTCGGCGCATCCACGTGGCGGAGCTCACGAAACAGACGCGCTCAGCTCTGCGCTGCGCGACCCAGAAAACACCGCGAAAGGCCACCGTGCACAAACTTGACAAAACCCCGCTTCTGGCATTCCCCAAATAAAGAGTAAGTGTCGGCGGCAAGCGGCTCCTGCGAGTGCGCGCGCGTACGCAAGCTCGCTGATAAATGGAGGTTTGCTTTTGTTAGAGGAAGCGCGCCGTCGTATGCGCTCTGGTATCGTTTGCTTTCGGCTGCATACACCAGCGGCTCTTTCGCGCAGGGCTCGATCTTTCTAACTTCTAACTTTTTTCTGTCTTTAAGTTCCTCTCGTTTTGTTGCCATTCCTTTCGGCACCAGGTCTGCGAGTGACGCTTGCGGGCACTGTCCGCCGCCGTTCTTTGTCGGACTTCACGCGTGAATTCGCGATTGTGCTCAAACACTGCGCAGTAGCACCGGCGTTATTTTGTTCCATAGTTGGCACTTTCCATTGGTGATCTTTTACGTGGTCGTTATTCTTTCTCATCCTCTTCTGAAAGCCACTTTCATGATTTTCATTTCTTTTTTTTTACTTTCTCATGCTTCTGACGCACTTTCTCAGAGCTATAGTATGAGAGGCCAATGAAACTTCAGAAACTTATAAAAGCACGCTGCACGCCAGCGGCCGTGTGTTTATATCTAGTTGGGCGCTGCTTCTGCAGCTTAAAACGACTAAGATATGTGGTTTAAGGATACTTACATTCCCCTCCTTGAAAACACGTATATGCGTATTGGCTAGGAAACTTGTATTTGTGTTTTCCATATGTGTTGCCGCAGAGGTTCCAGGCGTGTCTAGGTTAAACGTCTTTAATTAAGAAAGCTTTTTTTTCTGTTAAAAATGTTTGTCGGTGGCTAAAGACTTTGCATTCGATCCCATGATAATTCGCGCGCTCTGCCGTCTGCTAGGCGGAGGGAGTCTGCGGCCGCCCTCGTGATTTCTGGCACCAATAAAAGTTGCATCTCTGTCTCTCTCGCGCTCACGCTCTTATGAACCTTCTAACCAATAAGCTCCTCTGCCCTCTAGAACACGGCAGGAAAATTAATGTTTCCTTAGGCTGCTTCTTCCATCTACAGTTTGATTCAACGACAGCTACTTCGTCAAAATAAGCAACGCAATAACGCTGTTCCAGCTAGAATACCAGTCAAAAACCAGTCTGATGGTCAAATTTGCAATGACCTTAAGCATAAGTCGTTGTGCGTTAGTGTCAAAAACAGCTACTGAAACTAGAAGTTTGGGTGAAAATTGCTGCTGGGAAATGTGGCGGGCGAGCGAATTCCCCGAAATCACTTTCTTCAATTTGGTTGCGTTGCCTACACAACATTACTCGATCGGTTAAAGAAAAGGTTATTAAAACCATTGGCCTCATTAGCACTGTGCTGCAGATGTTATGGAACACAATTCCAGTACTTCTGCAACATCTTATTGCACAACAATGTTTTCTGGGAGCTTTATTTTTGTGTTAGTTGTCTCCCTGTGGGTAGATTAAGAAATTGCAGTATCAGTTGTTCGCTCGGTAACTTCAGAAAGTTGCCGAGCTAATTACGTTGAATATTTGTATACTTTTCACTACACTCCTTTTAACTGACGTATTTTTCTATAGAGCGTAATGTTGTAGTCATACTTTATTTAGCTTTCAACATTTTGAGTACCAAATTTGTCACTAGTCGTCATTGCCACGAATTCCAAATAAGATGTGACTTTACGATGCTATGCTTTATCCTGAAAGTGACGAACATGAGCGAGCAAAATCTCGCTTGTATGACACGCGCGGAACGCTTCAGCGTGTTCTCTTACTTGAGAAAGTGTGATAAATAAGAAATAAAACCAACACAGACGCTTCGTCCACCGCGTGCTTGCCTAATATGCCTATTTCTTCGCGATTTCGAGACATAACCCGCTCGTAGCGGTGAAATCGCGCGTGTCTCCAGAAATCCATCGTTGCACGGGTAAGTTGAGGTACGCTTGTTTATTTGCTGGAAATTTTCACAAGATGCGTCCTGACGTAAAGAAAAAAAAAAAAAGGCCGCTCTTTTTCTAAAGCGGATGGGGAAACTCGCGCTACACCTATGTCGGCAACTCACAGCCGTTGCACAAATGCCACGCAAGCGCATTCAACACTGTAACTCAGGCGCAGTGGTAGGCTCCGCTATTTTATTCCCTCCTTTTACACAGCGTTCATATTCGCCACGCGTTCGTATATATGCAATATCGTATATGCCATGAAATATTGTTGCCTTAGCAATGTCGGTTGCGCAATATTGCGGAGAACGAGTGTGACGCGGCCGGATCAAATGACTTGAGGTGCGTGCGCAACGCTTTTTTGAAAGGCCGCATCCATCTGGAACGAGGATGTGCTATGAAAGGGGCCGACCAAACTCATATATGCGATGCAGAGCCGGTCGCTGTGCGCGAGGGGCAGACGCAGGCACATTGAAGTGGTAGAGTGGCGGAATCGAAGACTCCATTCGCATGGTACCGGTTCTTCAACACCCCTGCTTGAATATGTCGCCCTCGTATCCGGTCGACTGACTTTGTTAGCATTCGAGGACGCCAATTTTTTTTCGCTTTGTAAGCTTGCTTTCTTGTAATTTTTGAAACCTGTGCTCCTTTCCTTACTATATCCTGTATTCTGAATGTTTGTCATCGTCCTTCGAAGTAGGCGCTCTGTCGGTTATGTTCATTTTTTTTCTCCTCATATCGACTCTTCAAGTTCCTTCGTGTATCTGTTTCGTGTTAGCAGCGCGCTATAGGCAGCCGGCAACCGCTCGATACAAGTTTTGCAAATTGTATTTATTTTGCCTTGTTCTTCCGCCTTGTGCGTTCGATAAATCTCTCGTTTCTTTACTTGCGCCACCAGGACGCGTGCCGTGTTTGTTCACTCTTGGGCTTCGTGACTGATCCCCTTTTCGGAACTTGAAAACCGGTCTCTCCTCGGCTCCGTCTTTCTACATCGATAGTTTTGCCCCCTCTCCGCCCCCACCGCTTCGTCTAGTCCACGCCGTTTTTGAGGTCGGCTCCTATGGACGATATATTTCGCCCCGTCGCTGGAAATCGGCCGCTTTCAACGCTCCGTTGGGATCGCGGGCCCAGCCCGGGGCCGGGATGGGACCCATCGAGCCGGTTCGAAACCTCCCCGACGGTTTCCTTGCCGTCTCATTGAGCACTTGCATCTGCGACGAGAAGGCGCTCTGCGTGTTTCTCTGCCCCCCCTCCCCCCGGCTTGCTGCTTCTCTTTGCACCGTTACCACCACCAGCAGCAGCGTCGTCTTCCTCGCCGACGTCCAGCGCTTTGTTTGCCGTCCGGGTTCTTACCCGCAAGGCTCGCTCGGCGCAGCGCTCTGTCGCCGCTACTTTTCTCGTATTGCCTCGCCCTCTTCCCATCGTTTGTCGGGGCGCGCAGACTTTAAATGGGCTAAACAAGGAAAAGAGCGCACGTTTGCAGTGGTGCAGAAAGGAAGCGGTGTGGAGATGTGATACGGGCCGCAGAAACAAACACACCAGTAACCAAGAAGAGGATTGCGAGGCCACGCGCTATTTAGCGACGCTGCATTTTGTGTTTTTTTTTTTTTTTACTTTGAACCACTTGCTCTTTTAATGTTCTTTGTTGTCTCCTTTTTTGTTCTTTCTTCGGTGTTTCTTGAAGCCTCGGCAAGAGGAGCCCTTTGCGGGTCCCTTCTAGAGCGCTTATGCCGTACGGGTATCATAAGAGAAGAAAACGGAAATTGAGTAACACGGACCACACAAGAAGAGGGGTAAGAGGAGCAAGACGGTGGGAAGGTTTGGGCGCCTTTAATACGTCAAATTGATGGTCGTCTGTGAAGTGTGCTCGGTTTGGATAGCCGCCGTCCTCGAGGTTGAGTTTTTCCCGTTGCCATTGATCGGTACGTGATCGGCGGCGGGTTTCATCGCGCGACCGCTTTCCGCGCTTCCACCCCGGAACTTTCCTGTTTCTGAGTATGCGGTAAATTTGAGGGCTTTGCGCAAGCAGTCATGTATGATTTACCAAAGCGCGATGCACCTTGATAAACGAAGGTTCGATGCTCTTCCTCGAATGTCACACCGTGAGGTGTAAAATGCTTGACGACTCGGTTCTGCTCACACGTGGCTCTTCTGTGGCGCACTTAAGAGTGCTATTCGCACGTGAGCAAATTATATGCCAGAAAAATGTACGTACAAACTAAAGCTTGACCACTTGATTTCCTTTGAATTTATGTCAAACAGCAGCCGATGGCAAATAACGAAAACGCACGTAAGCGACAACCGCTAAATCTCCACGTTGGCACCAGCTCTCTCCTATACCCCGTCTCTCTCCACTCTCTCAAGAAAAGTTGACCATTCAGTGACACTTCATTTGTACGCAATACTGTATAATAAATAGTACGATCTACAAGGGCCAAAAGGAAAAAAAGAGAAAGGGGTCTACATTGCCATAGAGAGCATTCACTTAAAATAAAATAAAAAGTGTTTAAGATTTTTTTGTAATTCAACCACTTTATAAGTTATATTTAATGATAACCGCATATTGACTTCTGCGTAACCGACGCGACACTTCCACCCCCTTTCATTCTGTTGCTTAATCATGTTTTCCTTACTTTGTTACGTGAAAAAAATGAGAAGCTGACGTCCACACAAAAGCAGCACATCACCTCGATAAAAGTCATTGATCTATTCATCTTCACCTTACTATCTATCAGCCTGATGATTAGCCTATTTGTTGGAACGATCGCCCAGGAAACGCAGTGGTACTGAATTTGATCCAAAGGCGCTATAACGCAAAATGATTCCAAACTGTTTTGATTCCAATTTCTGCAATCAGCCTCCTCGATTGGCCAAAATATTTTCGGGCCACTTCCAACTTCGCCTGTCTGTCACGCGACGTCACGAAAACCGCGATAGCTCCCTATCTGATATAACGTGTATGCACTGATTATGCATGAATAAACCGCACAAAAGAAAAATAATCATTCCTGTTTCAACGCCTTTTCACGATTAGCCCTCTGCTATTGGTTCAATGTTTTCTGGCTACGCCCACTTCGCCTGTCTGTCACGCGACCTCACAAAACCCCGAAAACTCGCCTCGTCAAAATGACGTGTATGCTAAAAAAATGCATTAATATGCCGAACAAAACTGAAAATTTTTCTGAATAGCCACAGACTGCCCCGTTCCGGAAGGAATAGAAGATGGCTGCCCGCCGATTGCTCAGGCCCTCGCTATACTCGCACCTGCCGGTGAGCATGTATTTATTTGCACATGATAAACCTTTTTGCGTGGCAGTAAAACGTTATCGAGCCCTTTCGGCATGCATACGACATCGCTCTGCCAACTTTTCCTTGCTGAGGATCCGTTTAGCGGCATTCTTATCCTTCCGTTGCACGCCGCCGCGATTTTCTACCAGCCACTGCAAGCTAAGTAAGGCGAAGCGGACCAATCGCAGAAGCCGGCACCACCCTCTTCATGCGGTTATCTCTTTTCACTGTGCTGGCTCGGCCCCATCGAAACCCTCTCCACTTGAGCGTGCTCCTCGCCTCTTGTCAGCCAATTAGGTAAGAAAAACCGCTGAGTCTACACAATGCTATTGGTTTTGAAAGCGAACAAAGGTGACCTCCTATAAATGGGGAGAGTGTTTGATTGGGTTGTTCAGACAATGCTGCGGGTCACCGCCCGATGCTTGCGTCGGTGGTTTCGCAAATTTGACTTCAGGAGTTTAGAATTAAAACAGTTTGGAATCGTTTTACGTTATAGCGCCCCAGGATGCATTTTGAGTCATCTGCAAAGAATTCTGAAACGCTTCTATGAGCCCTGTCATATATATCTATACCTTTGATCTGCTTTCAGATAAATGACAACTTTATGCTTCACCTTGTACATTCTAGCAGGGATATTCATGTCATTAATGAAAAATTGAAATTTTTCAATATTCTCATAAAAATTAAAATCGAATAGTGGGACATGACACAATTTCCTAAGTACCTGAGATAAGGTAGTACAAACCACCATACGGGATGAAACACTATACATTTCGCATAAGTTAAGCGGGCTCATTGGACTTGCACTTTAATGTTGCTCAAGAATATAAAGTTTTACAATGAACAACGCGAATGTAAGATAAAAAGAAATAAAGCTGCTGGTTGTGCGTAGATATAACGCTGAGTTTATTCAGTAATATAGATACCACTTTACATCTGGCGCCACAATCGTGTTTGCTACGTACGCTTACAGGATCATTAGCATGCTTTGATATTAACCGAAATCATCTTTATGCTTCTCCAAAATTGAATATTCGGATGAACAGTCATGTTGGAAAGTTCGGACAATTGATTTATTGCCAACCTATCTGATGATCCTTTTTTTCTCTAACGTCAGCCGATACCATGAAAACCATAGACGTTGCACGATACATGGATGTCGCAATGCAGAATACAGTGACAGCCGCTACTCAGTTTAAAAAATAGTGACCAAAGGTACGTGGCCTGTCTATCTATGTGTTCCATCGGCGAACAACGCTCATTTGCAGTATTCTGTAAATTACTAAATAATCAAGCAAGTATGATAGAATCACCTACATAACATTATATGCGCTTTTTCTATAAAACCAAAACAATCAGGCTGCTCACACGAGTATTCTTTCACTTGCGCTAATAATGGAGAAATTTAGCTCAACTAGAACTGTTGAATTCAAGTTGATCTCATTTTGTCATCGTATGATCGCGGTAAACGGTAGGCATGGTACCAAGAGGTTTCAAGTTAAACCCAGTTTCACAGTCCAAGCTGCTGGCATTATTTCACTTCCTTTGATTTCAATTATTTCTGAAAGTGCCCAAAAACAGCTCTACGCCTTAATATTGGTGTACACAGAAAAACTGAAAACCTGGAAGAACGGTGGTACAAGATGCAAGAAAAAGTGAATTATTTAGAAAATTGAAGATAGACCCTTGCGGAACACTGGAAGTTGATTCATAAGGTAAAGAGTAGTTAGCACTAACGCGAACGTAATGGAACCGAGTGGACAGATGGTTTTTGATAAGCGTGCATATGCTGGAACTAAGGCCGTAACTGAAGAGTTTATGAATGAGAGAGAGACAGAGAGAGAACAAGGAGAGGAAAAGCAGGATGGTTAACAATACGAGCATCCTTATTGCCACCCTACACTGGAGGTAAGGGAAAGGGAAATAGAAAAGGAAAAGAGGGAAAATATGAATAAGAAGGTCATGAGAAGCCACATCAAATGCGTTTGGCAGGTCAAAGTATGCGGTGTCTAACTGTCTCCGTTTAGCAAGAGCGGGTCCCACAGTATCAAGAAAAGAAACAAGGTTTGTTTCCACAGTCGTACCATGAACAAAACCATGTTTGCGTATACTAATCTTATGTTTAAAGAAAAACGACAGATGTGTAAACATAGTAGTTTCGAACACTTTTGAAAACGGAGACAAGAGGGACGCGGGGCGATAAGATTTGATGTTGCTCACGCTGCCACTTTTATGAACTTGCGCAACTATTACATTCTTCCAACAACAAGGAAATGCACCCGTACGCAAAATAAGATTAAAAATGTGCGTATGGAGAGGAACAAAAATAGAAGAACAGCAGTTGATTACAAAACTTGGTATTCGGCCATACGCAAGAGAATGCTTTGGTTTCAACTTACGGCCGCCGCGATATCGTGTTCTGAGAAACATTAAATGTTGATATGGTCGCTGAAACTATACTTCCAGTCACCAGAGCTCGGAGCATGCGCTGTATTCAAGAAAGCCGAGGAAAAATGTTCAGCGAATGCATCGGCGATATTATCGAAGTTTCTAAGAATGCTACGAGAAGGATGATTTATGAATTAATATCAGCCCGCTAAGAACTGTAATCTTTTACATATAGGCCCAGAAACGTTTGGGATCGCATTTTATGCGCTCTTCGACAAACTTATTGTATGCCTCACTGTCTCTACACATCATGCGTTTCACCTGGCTTCGCAAGACACTACATGTTTCACATCACCACGATGATTCTGTTTTCTTGAACTTCATATTTTACCTTAGCTTATTACGAAGTAAACCCCGTAATGTCTTAGAAAACCACGCAGGATAGCGCGCAGGGTGAAACTCTTTGCAGTTAATGAAGGCTTCCAAAGCACGTTTTACAGCATCAGTTAGCATGCTAACTGCTTTGTTGATATCTGTGGTGCGAGACAGTTCAGTCCAGTCGGCATGCATCATTCAACCAATTTTTAAAGACCTAGCTAGTCATAAACACAAATGAGCGATCAGGCTCGCTCAACACATGAATCACCTCTAGGAAAATTGCAAATTCGAGTGGAGCATGCCATTGGTCAACAGGAACTAAATCGCTAACACCAACAGAAAACTGAGCAACACAGAAATTAGCCAGAATAAGATCTGAAGCATTTCCAGTTGCATTAGGAACCATGTTAAACTGCGTTAATCAAAGAAATTCGATAACGAAGAACATCGCATCACAGCGAATGTATTATAAAGATACGCATGTCGCGCGTGAGGAATCCCAAACAATAAACAGAACAACGAAATCGCCAGCTACCAAGACATTATATTTTGCATCGTCAATAACTTCAACTTATTCATATGCTCAGAAAACTGCGTGGTATTTATGTTAGGATGGAAGTAGGCTGCACGGAGCAACACATTTTTTGCGTTCTTAACAGGAATTTCCACCCACACAGTTCGTGGTACAATTTCAAGATTCGCACGCCTAGTAACGCTAAGATTCTTCCACACGTTAATTAGAACACCACCGTCGTATTTAACATGCGCATCATACACGCGGTCACATCTATGAACAGTGTATTCCCGTGGAAAGTAATTCTTAGACAGTAAGTCGTTACAAAGCCAAGTTCAAGTTAAGCGAACAACATGGTATGAGCAGGCTAGCACGTTCTCGTATGAAAAGGAGGAATTATTACATAGACCACGAACAATTAGGTCAAATTGTAATCTTCAATAATGAGGTTAGAAAAGAAATTACGTTATTTTGTCGTTGGTGTCCCTGGAAGCCTCGTGCCTGTCGTAGAAAGGCCTGCACAGGCAATCGTTCAGCCAAATGTTTTCTGATTTGATTTTTTGGAAGACGTTCTCATTCACTACGACCCTGAAGGAAGCGTAACTTTCTTGCTTCGCTTTGAACTTCTGGCAGTCGACATCGCTCCTATCAACAACTTTTTTCAGCGTAGCACACATATCCTAGCAAGTCGTCTAAGGGTCTAAGTGCGAAACAAAAAGTGAGCGCACTTTCGCCAAAGAAACCAGCGTGCTGGAAGTACTTGCCCCCAGCGATGGCTTCACCCTCGTCTCGGGCCGGAACTGAATTGTTTGTATTCCTGGACATGTATTTGCTTCCCTCAATGCACCACCCACAGGAGCCGGTGCCGATTTGACGCTGGGCTGCTGTTCACGTACAGACGCGAAGCCAGTTCCGAGGAGGACAGGTTTACTTGCGACTTGTGACAAAAGGGACGTCGCTGAAGGCGCCAAAGGAGGACACTCGTTTTCATCACTTTGCTACTGCGCGCATTTGCGCAATCGCTCTGTGTTCCGGGCCAGGCGCAAGCGAAGGCTGTCTCTGTCCTTCTTCATGTCAAGAACCACACTTGTAAGTGAAGCTATTTTGTCGCACAGGACCTGCTTGACGACACGAAGTTGGCAGCAGGTTCCATCACAGGCGGTGACGTCCTGGTCTAGCGAGGCACTTACAGCCGGTGTTTGGAGCCCTATACTGACGCACCCGTTGCATGTATAGTGCACTGGGAGCACTTGTAAGTGTTCGATCCACTGGACATGTATAGCTCGTACTGATTGTCAACGATGTTCAAGCACTTTCAGTGGAACCGGTGGCCACAGCCCACAGCAACGGTTAAATTGTTGTCCATCGAAGAATGGCTGCGAGCACGAATCGCACTTATCCTTTGAATCCGTCATGGCATGTCAGCAAAAGAAACGGCCGTACATGCGCACAGTTACCGGTATCAGGGAGCATGGCAAGAACGTGTCTGCGCTCATTCAGTGCGCAGCGCTGAAGGAAGAGCACAGTCAAGAGGGCACCTTTTAACTACGGAAACAGTGGAACAAACTTAGCTTTCCAGAAAGGAACGTTCATAACGGCTCTACGGCTATATATATATATATATATATATATATATATGACACGATGGTTTCGTCGGGTCATAGTAATGTGGCAATACAAAGTAGAACCCGTTGTGTCTTGTGATGCAACGTCGTTTTAATGCTCAATAAAACTGCCACTTGCAGATCTTCCATGGCGGCTAAAGGATCGTCACCGAAATATGCAGCGCATCTCTTGTCATAATGCGCCATTACGCCTTGCTGGCTGATGCAATCTTCGTTTACACTAATTTTCCCAATGCGTGGGACCATGGCAGCGCTTGCGGTGGGATCTTCTTAATTTCCTATTCTTTTAAGCGACTCTTTCTTAGCTCTTTTCGCCGGCTTTGCAGGCATAGTTTATCTAACTGCTACCTACAGCACAGGTGCACACAGATGTCATATAGTTTTGTATCGGCTTATAAAGTGCCTAATTCGGACGACACATCCTGCTCACTTTCCACACCGTAACTCTCCTGAATATCTAATCAGCCCCGAATAACTAAAGGTTGTGCGCTACATACGTTCTTAGTTCACTCATGTGATTAATGACGCATTTAAACGCGTGAAAATGGTAAACACGGCGTCTTTCGGCAGTAGGAAGCAGGACGAGGAAACAACTTTGTTTTGTTAATTTGGCTTAGTGAGGGGTGGCTACCAGGCAGTAGCAAGGGCAGTTACGTTTCGCAACTAACTGGAATGAAGGTACTTTGAAATACTAACCAATCAGAAAAAGGCCATTGAAGTCATCAGACATATCTAAACGAGACTGCAGAAGACCCTTTCTCTGAATAGCACACTGCTTCCCTTAGAAGGTTCAGACAGCTTTAGCACAAAAAGAAAAGAAACGACCCGAAACTGGGGCACGTCGCAGTATGTAAAGAAAGAGGTCTACACGTTGCAGATACCATGTGTTTCGCTCCATTGCACCGTTATCCATAACTAAGGAAGCTCTACACACATGGACAGGCACCATGAATGTGTTCTGCCTATTTTTATTTTTTTTATTTAGTGGCCCTAAAGCACCTTTTTACGCGTATGCTGCACCAAAGTTCAGTTTCCCATCTTCCAACCTACGTGCGGTGGTGTCGTATATGTTTCTTTCAGTGTCCTGGTCTGCGAAGCAGAAGCATCCGCCTCAACGTTGAAGGCGAGTTTGTTAAAACGTCTCGCCCGGATACATCAGCGTTGATCGGGGTAGTGTGGGCCCTAACAAATTAATTCCCGATTTAGACGGGGATGCGGCACGCCTGTTCAAATTATTCCAATAGAACCGGAACTGCGCGAAACTCTTCTTAGGCGATTAATTTCATTAGTGAATGTTTGGTAACTAGTAATTGTATTGCACTTTGCAGCGTGGTTTAACTTCTCTTGAATCCCTTAGCAAAAGTGTCTAAGTTTACGGGAGTTGGCACAGACTGGTTTTACGCTGGTCTCTGCGTGAGTGTAGCGTCTATACACGCGCCTATTATGTTTTATGGGGTCTTATTGTTTTCAGTTTAGGGTTTTGCACGTATGGTAGAAATACATATGCTTAATAATTTCAATAAGGTTACATCAGAGTTAGCGCACGTTGCGTTCATCTTATTCTTTCGTATCTCGTCCCTTCTGTACTACAGCTTCTGTACTACAGTGTGTAAACATAGTAACTGAACCTGTAAGGCGGAAGGCCTTACAGGTTCAGTTACTATGTTTACACACTGTGAAAAAATGCAGTACCGGAAACTGTTAACGAGAACAAAAATTGATCTTACGGCAAGTCAGCATTGTAACACAATTGTGCTGTAAAACGTAGATACAGTGGTGTAGATTCGTGCATGGTAATGTAAGTTTCTCGTCACAGATTTCTCGCTTACTAATTGTTGACTACCTGTTTTCCTCCCACCCACAGTAACTTTTAATAATTGAAATCTTGTTAAAATTAACGCAAAGGCGTTGAATATTGCCGAACCAACCTTCATGGCGTCTAGAACATTTAAACATTGGAATAAGCCTGAGGTTGAAGAGATGATGTTTAGGGAGATGAGGTTTAGGGAAATATCACGTGAAAAGAGAGAGTTCTCGTTGTTCCCGTCTCACGCGGGTCAACGAAGCTACATTTGGAATTACAGCTGTAATTACGCGGTCTGCGAAAGTCAACGTCATGTTAGAGATCTGAAATAAAGGAACTGCTTGAAGGGCTTTCCCAAATATGCAGCATAAGAGCGTGCCCGCAATATACTTATCTTCGCATATTGTGGGAACAATTTTTTAACAGCACGCCAGCTTATGCAACAGTTGGTATATTGAATAAATCACAGGGTGCTGCCGTAAATAAATACAGAATACACTGAACATCATGTGAAGGCTCCGCATTCATTGTCAAGGCAGGAATAAAACCAGAAAATCGCTATGTGAAGAGACGTTGAAAAAGCATTCTAGAGTTTATGAGAATGTACTCCCTTGAGCGAAATTATAGGGACCAGGAATTCCCCCATAAGTCTATTTTCTCCCTCTTCGTATGAATGTAACTTGAAATTGAGGATCGCGGTTGAAAAGTAGCATTGTGAATTTTACAGTGCACTTGTCAATCTGAGCTTGTGCACCTGAATTACGAAATAAAATATATTTTCTTTTTTTCTTCAAGCTCACAGTCCGTATACTTTTGCTCACGTCTGTAAAAACACAAAACAACGGATGCAGTCATAGTGGTAATTTTTCAAAAATTGCTCAGATCTATTCGAACGGGTGGATACGCTACCGCTTTCACATCGCGGTAGCATATAAGTCATACATTTTTTTTTTCTTGCGCTAAGTACAGTAAGACGCCACAGGGATGAAGCGGACACTAGATATGAAGCGGACACGAAGTGACACACGGGAGCGTTCCCGTGTGCCACTTCGTGCCCACTTCATATCTAGTGTCCGTTTCATCTCTGTGGCGTCTTACTGTACTTAGCGCAAGAAAAAAAAGAAAGAAATGAATGCGCACCAACTAGCCTAATTCATAGCTCTTCTATATAAGTCATAGATAACTGCTTTGGTATGATGAGGAAGCAAGGAAGGAAGGAAGCAAGGAATAGACGGAAACACAGGGAGGTTAGCCAGTTCTTAGACCGGCTGGCTACCCTGTGCTGGAAAAAGGGGGCGAAGGGAATAATAACAGATAAAAGAAGATAATAACTTTACGTGGTTGTATATGACGAAGTTTATTGGCATTTGAAGAAGCTCACTGAATGACAACATCTGTTGCTACGCGGGGCTATGCTATTGCATGGTGTAGGACTAAATGGCGTCGGCTATCTTGTTCGCGGAATATCGTCGAACATCTCCGCGGCTGTATGTCGAAGAGGAAACACAAAAAGCAAGCAAATAAACAAACAAAACGACGAGGGTTAAAAGGTGTTCTTAGGAATGCGTACACTTAGGAATGCAAATTAAGGCCAATCCAAGCACAGGCACTCACTAGCCTAACCATCAACATGTTTACCGAGAGAACCTCCCTTCAAGTACCACCTGGTCTTTTTTTGTTTGTTTGTTTTCGCTTTTTCCCTCTTCGCGGCGGCAGGCGCGTATAATAGGCGACGCACAATAGAGCCCAGTGGCCGCACTTCCCGAGCGGCTACTAGGCGCCGTGTCCGTGAGACAATGGTGTCCTGGGCAGTGAGCGATGTTGCGCGGTGTTCATAGCCTGCGCGCGCACACCGGGGCGATAACGGCGCTCCAAAGAGAGAGCAGCTCCGGCGGTTGTCGTTTTTCCCTCTCTTTCTCACCGACGCTCTCACCTCCTCCTCCCTTTATATGGAGCTGCCGTCTTGCACGCTCCAAACAGCCGCAAAGGCTGTGCCAAACGACCACGGCGAAGCAAGCATCACTGCTGCGAAGCGCGCTGCTCCTTCGTCGCACATTGTCCTACGCGCCGCTTGGGAGCGAAGAAGCAAGCAAAGAAAGGCTCAGCAAAACAAAGAAGGCGTGTACGGGACAACGCGAGCGTAATTCACGCAGCTTCCGGGGCTGGCAAGACGGGGAACAGGCAGGAGAGGGAGCGCGAACGGCTTTCTGTACTTTCCGGCACTGCCGCGCCTCTCGTCTATCCAAGCGCCGGTGCATAACATATGCCGCGTAATGCTTGCTGCGGGCTGCTTTGCCTTCGTACGTATCACACCCCCTTCTCAACCGCTCTGCTTTCATCGCATCTGCGTCGGCCATGGTGTAGCTCGGGCTGCTGCACTCGGTTTGTTTTGTCGCTTCATGGAGTAAAGGAAAATAAATGAATAAGATAGAAGAAATCTGGGCGGCACAGGAAGAAGCTGAGGTGCTAAGAAAAGACCGTGTCTTGGATGCCTCCATCGAACGAGGTAAAGACAAGAAGGCGGATGGCGCGAAAACTTGGCTAGGATTCGTTACATTCGCCTTACTCGGCTACTGGGTGGGCCTACCAGACGAAAGCAAAACGTAATAACGGAGGTACGAAGCTGTTCTTTTCTCTTGTGAAACCGGTTGCATGAATGTGCTAGCAATGCCGCACTGCGAAGGCCCACCAGTGAAACAGCCTGGCTCTTCAGGTGATTCCGCGAGGATTCTTTGCACATGAGCGACGGAAATGATAGTGTCTTCAGGTAATGTTTGATTCAAGCGAAAATGTTGAGCGTGCGATCGATAGGTATAGTTCGGAAACATTTAGCCCCATTAAACGTTGCAGGATATTTATGAACAGATCTAGAAGTGTGTGTCAAATATTGGCAAAGGTACACTACCTATGGTGTGTGTGCACATTATATTTTCAATTGACTGTTCGTGATGAATGTTCCTGGGTGGTCACACTTATTATCAAATATATGAACACCACAGGCGAAGGTTCGCCGTCGCCATGATGTTTCGTATAAATTTCAAGTGCGATAAGAATGAGTGACTGGCGGGCCGCATGCTGCGGGTGCTTGAGGAAGAGGGCGAGGGTGAGCCGAGAAGAGTAGTTGCTTGATAGGCGGCGTCTTCCCTCGCGCTCTAAGTTAGAGGTCACGTGATCATGCGTGCGCTAGGAGAAAAGCGCACGTCTCCTCCTCTTTTCCAGCCGTGGCTTTGCATGGCTGTCCGCGTGGTATAGCGCTTACGCGGCCCACTCGCCATATCTTGAATGTAATGGCTGGTGGGTGCAATGCCACTAACCAAGATGACTGGTGGCTTCAGGAGCGCTGCCTTCTCGCTCACGTAGTGTTTAAGGTCACGTAATCTAAGCTTCGGAGACGCGGCGAAGCGGGCGTCAGCACGCAGCGTTCGCTCCACGCTCTTTATAACGCCAGCGTTGTGACAGCGATTACTCACGGTCATCTAGCGATATCTGTGCACGTTTGTCTGGGGACGCGGGTACCACCATGCTTGTTAATTTTATTAGTAAGAAAATGTTTACTGCAATTTATACCAATAGAATTTAAGAATTTTACTTTTTCTGTCTAATACTTTGCTATCGCTATCAATGCTTCGCCATTCGGCTGCCACTGCGAGTTTTTTGTGGCATACGATGGTCTGTGGCAAACAGTGTCTCGTAACGTCACAGGCGCTTAGTAAAAAACTCAAACTGGTTGAGTTTTTTACTAAGCGCCTGTGACCAATTTATTTGCCGCAGGCAATTAGTATTCAATGATTTGTACGTCTCAATAATCTTTGAACCTGCGTGATTTGGTAGGTGGCCTTTGCCCTGCTGCTGCAGTGTCTCACAGACAAAGCACGCTTTACAGGAGATCAAAGTAACTGAAATGAGGCATGTTTGTATTTAAGGACGATGCTTACATCACGCCTACATGTGGATCCTGTAGGCTAGATTCATTCGCATGAATATTTTAATCCGGTGATGCTATTGTAAGTAATCGTCATTATAGAAAAACAAAGGTGCTACTTACACTAGCTCCAATATTTCCTTAAGCCAGCCTTAGTTAATCGTTCCTTCCGTCTGTTGTTCGTGATGTGGTGTTCAGTCCTGAATAGCATCAACATCTTACTGCGTAGCTTGGTTGCACCTTAATTCTTTTCGAACCAAATTCTCTGCAGTGAAATTTTATAGGCTACCCTCTGTTACCGTACTAACAAATCTTATAGTTGTTTCGTTTGGAGACAACATTAAGAGTTGTTCAACAACATTAACAACATTCAACATTAAGAGTTGAACACAATTGTTCAGAGACACTTGTCAAGAGCTGAACTTGCTACCGGCCTCACAAAAAAACAACTTCCGAGAAAATAAGCTCCTTAAGTTTCTAGCAAGCTGGCGACTATTTACGCAAGCTCCGCGCGGACGTTTCATCTGCATCATCGTCAACAGTGGTCCCCCAGGAGGCTCATTAATCAGGGTCTAAATGAGTGCTCCCTGACATACGTGACGCAGCAGGCCGCGTTTCCCTTTGAGCTTCCGCTGCCGAGTAGCGGCCGAGCGCCGCTCAAAATTGGCCCTACGTGCTCGTTACAATCCCGCTGCAACATAAAGGCCGCGGTTTAAATGCTCGGCTGCAGCCTGGAAGCGCACGCTAGTTGCTGTGTGCCGACAAATACGCGTTCTTGCATTCGAGGTACTTTCAGGGCCTCAGCCTAACTTGCCTCCTGTGTGATGTAACAACGACGCGTCTCACAAACGACACAAGGCGGCACGAATGGTATGACGCAAGCGAATGTGCCTTGCTCCAGGGATGATGAGCGGAGACATTACGCGTATTTCGCAACTCGTCACTTTACTGGAGAAAGAAACAAAAGAAATCAGAACTTGTCGTTCCTCTAAATTGCGTTTAACCTTGGGGTATAATTGTACTACATTAATTATTAATAATACATTAGTTTCCAAACCCGATGTTATGGCACCTATGGCAGATAATGATATGGAAGGCACCTATGCATTAAAGAAGTGAACTTCTGCAAGTCGGAGTCTCTGTTGACGTACAGCGGCACAACTTTAGTTCTTCCTTTCCAAAGTATTAACCTATCTTGTCTGTTATATTAAGTTCAATTTCTTTAAAAAATAATTACGAGAGAACTCATCTCACGATGACTGTCGACGGTAGTGCGAAAAGAACTGAGCCACCGACAATATTCCAGAAGTCACGTTTATTTAATCGCTGTAGCCGTCATTATGAGACTTTTGTTGCTTCGGCTATCTGTCACATACTCCGATATTGTCCCACTTTGCTATAGGGCACTCGTTTGACAAGGTCATCTATGAGCACGGAGGCATGACACCGGCTGCATGACGCCGACGCAGTGACGTTGGAAGGAAGAAAAAATGAAAGATATCAAATGCATATAACGACGAAGGGCGCCACGACAGTATCGAGGTGTTGGTTCCTAAATTGTGACGATTATAAAACGACGATAAGGTGACGATGACGACCTACTGTAAGACGACGATGGCGGGACGATGTCAGCAAGAAGAGAGTCGAATGACGAAGCCGGAGGGATGGTGATGGCAGGGCCACGACGGCATTACGACGAACGACGGCCTGACAATGGAGGCATGATAGCGACTGTCTGACGATGACGCCATGATAAAGACGGCATAATCACAACTTAATGACGACAGTAGGATTATGACAGTAGGATGGAACGACGAAGACGACATGACGGCGAGGGCATGACGAGGGTCGGATGACAAAGCTGGAATAACAACGATGCAATGACTACGACGGCATGATGACCCCGAACACATACCTAGTGGCCCAAGCTATTGGATAACTTAGGCCACTGGTCGGGATAGAAGACGTGACGATGACGACGGCATGACGAGAGTAACATGACGAAGCTGGAATGAGGATAACGGAACCACATCGATGGCATCTCGAATAGGCGCACATGCTCAGCGGTCCGTACAAGTAGACATTAGATAGATAGATAGATAGATAGATAGATAGATAGATAGATAGATAGATAGATAGATAGATAGATAGATAGATAGATAGATAGATAGATAGATAGATAGATAGATAGATAGATAGATAGATAGATAGATAGATAGATAGATAGATAGATAGATATATAGATAGATAGATAGATAGATAGATAGATAGATAGATAGATAGATAGATAGACACAGACTCAAAACGGCTGGTTAACTTCCTCCTCTCCTCGATTTTTCTCTCTCTCGCAAAACGGCTGAAGTAGGCAAAGAATGTTAATCGCATTAAAAGTCAAATGACTAGCACAATTTGCTAGTGCTGAACTGCAACGTAATTTTATCTGTGACGCAGCTCCCGACAAGGTATCCTGCATTCAAGGAACAAGAAGTGTTGTTTAATTTTCGTAAAATGCTTATAATAGATAGCATTTCTATCCTAGCCTTTTCTAAGGCTGAAAAACTTGGGCTTTTATCATTTCACTTGTATTCCAAGTGTCCATATACCGCATTAGCTGAGGCAGCAATTTATCTTAGCAATACACAAGAAGAAGTAAACCTGAAAGGAGACCAAGCTGTGTGGCATCCATCATTTATTATTCACGGGTAATGTGCTTGCTCATGTAATTTCAATCGCATGCTACGCAAAAGTTGATTTCACAGACACATACGACAAGTGTTAGCAGCATAACCTTCCTGCTTCTGCTAGTAGCATAACTTTCCCGGCTTGTGTTTGTGGTTGAACTCCGAATATATTTACGACTGCGCAGTTTTCCGGTGACCTTGAAGTGCTTGCTCGGAAGTTCTGTGGAGCAATAGATCCTGACCAGAGGGCGTACAGCTCGAAAGGGGAGTTTCCCATGTGTTTATGTGGGGAGATAGGGGGGAGGGGGGCTGCAAGCTTCTGGTTGCCCTCAAGCTGAGTATGCGAGAGACGCGGAGCTCCACCGGTGGAAAGAGACCGGAAAGCGGTTTACCAGAAGCCCTTTACGCTCGGCAGACGCCGTGCCGAGATCTCTGGTAAATGAAACGCAGACCGTATACCGGTGATTAGGCGATGATACCTGGGGAGCAGCGGAGTTAGAGAGGGTGGGCTTTCCCGCTCCACTGCGCTTTATCGATCGCCGCCGCCACCACTCCACCGGCCGGATCTGCGTGCCGCCGGCCCAGTACAGGAGACGAGAGAGAAGCGCGGGACGAAGGATGCGGGAGAGAGGCGGCGCCTTGGGATTGGCGTACGTGCGCGAGAGCGGACGCATGTATCCCTCACGAGGGCAGATGGGATCTAGGTGGTCGGCAGGAAATGTGGAAGTTTTGATGCGTGTTTGTGTGCACGTGTGCGAAAAGATATGGCCCTCCAAATCGGTGCCGTTTCTTGTGTACCCGTTTGCTTGCCTGTTTTTTCCCCCTCGATGAAAGATCTCAAGGCCCTGCTAAAACGTGGATCATAGCTGTGAGTGGTCGGTGCACAAGAGGCTAAAGCTTTGGTCCTGCTGCCTGCTGTGATTTTGCCCTTGAGGAAGATTTGTATGGGAAGGACATGACCTCGGCTAACAGTGGTCGCTCACCGGTCGCGTTGTCGGAGAGCGTAGAGAAGGTCATATTCAAACGCAGTACATGTTGATCAAGCAGTTTTTGTCCTCGTATTGTTTCTATTCGTTTTCTATTCCCTTCAAAAATATGAAAGGAATCAATGTTATCTTGCAGTGCAATTGTGCTACGTAATGTATTCATGCGGTTGCTCTCTGGATGCGAGCCGTTTGTGATTAGCGATATGTAAAAAACAAAGTATGCGATGCGTGAATGCAGCAATTAAATTGTACCGTGCGATTGATTTTCTTTCATGGAGTTTAGTAAATGTGCACAACGTGTGTCCAAGTTAACGTTCACCAAGGTGTTCAACGAAAGAAAAAAAGTTTCAAGAACAAGTTGCAAAATACAGTTATAAAACCTGCGGTGTTCGGTCGCGAGAGTTCTGACAACCGAAAACCATAAGTCTTAACATCGTGTCTTGCACCATGTTTCTTAAATATTTGTTTTTTTTTAGTTCCGCAGCATGGTTAAGGTTAGCTGGGACACCCTATATGAAAGACTTCCGTTGTCACTAACCAGAAAATTAATGTGGGTTTTAAAGCTCGGTTGCCAACAAGCTATGTTTGAAGGGCAGACAGTGATCTTGGAATAGGTAACGTGGTCGGAGAGAGCTGTTAACCAATCCATGTGGTACCGTTGCCCAGGTTAGCAACATGTTGCCTGTTAATATCAAATATTATTTATATGCTAACTACTCATAAAAAAGTAGTAAGAAGAAATATAAGCCTGCCATTCAATATCTCAAGACAATGAACAGAGGTTGTTCAAGATGCATATCCTAATTCAACATTTTATTTTAGAAACATTACCATAAACACAAGCCAGATCCCTGGAGTTCAAGAGCGCCCTAATGACGGCAGCTTACGAAATAGAATAACCTTGCTTACCCAGAATACGCCGAATGTAAGTATTTCGTTGTTTTTATAGCTGCTCCTGATGAGCAAGGTTAACGAAATCACAGGTACACTGATGACCATAAAGAAAAGGGGAAAAGAAAAGAGGGGTTCTTACACAGAAAAAGTGAACAAGAGTAGGATCGCCAGAGAAGAGGAATACGTGACAAAAATGCGGGCTTGGCAGATTTCATAAAGCCAAGGCAGCGCTGGGCGGCCAAGCTTTGCACATATTCTCGCGTAGCGCGGGATCCTCCAAAGCGGCGGGATTCCGAAGCCCGGGATCGAGCCGGTAGAGAGCAGCGCTTTAAGAAATAAAAACGAACTGAGAGACCTCTTTTTAGCTCCCATCGCATAATCAAGGTGAGGCGGTGGCATGCACCCACTGGAAAGAGCCGGTGCATTCCACGAGTGACGTGCCTGCGCGATAATTAAAGCGTGCGAGCTCACAACATGCCGTTCGTTCTTAACGTTATGCTCCTCCCAACGTCGCCCAGGCACCTTCGTCAAACTAACTCTCGCGTCTTTTCTCTCTCTCTCTCTCTCGTTGCTATATGTAGGGGCAGTATTTTGAATAGTCACCTTCTTTGCTCTCACCCCACGCTCAAGTGCGAATGCGTACCTTTCACATCCATTCGCCCCACGCTTTATTACGATCCAGCAGCAGCTCGTCGAAGGATCGTACTCTTTTAGAGTTCGTTCTATCCTTTTTTCTTTTGTTTTTAATTGAGCACGCTAGAGTGCATGGGAAAAGCTTGTCATCGTTACTGCTGTTATGTGTAATTTTCGAAATTTGCATTCGTGTGCTTCTCATTAGCTATATTTTAGGCAAGTTTTGTTTCACAGAAAAAAAAATGAAATGACAGACAGAGTGAGTCGAAGAACCTTAGGTGCCTGCATAGCTACAGCTGGCGTGCCCCAGTCCTCATTTGCCCCTGAGCGACCTTTAGGTGCATACCGTTGTAAGTATGCCGCCGTGATTGACTTTCTCCACGATGCATGTGTCGGTGAATGCTTTTTGGGGTTCTTTTTTTCTATGATCGAAAATGAAAGCTGCTGAAAAGTAGGCTTTAAACAAGCGGCATTGCTTGTTGATCACGTGAGTTCAGAAATCATGTTCATACCGAGTTCTCATGATTGCTTTCACCATTCTTAAATACTGCTTGTGCGCCGTTGAATATCTTTAAGTACGACGTCGCGTCTGATAGAAAGTTCCGAATAGTTACAATGTCCTGCCTTGAAGCTACACTTTGAGTAGTTCTATTATTTTATAAAGTGAACATTGAGTACGTCATCGTCTAACTGGGACACAGATGGTATATTCTCGTGTATGCCGTTAGAACGTCGCATGCGGTGCAGTGCAGAATCCGCACATTGAAGCAATGGCAGATGTGATATTGGAAAAGTTAATTTAGCCTAGATTGTTAAGGCTTTATATGTTCACTTTCACAATGTAACATTAACTTCTGGCGATCTCTGTGGCAACGTTTCTGACAGTTAGGCTGCTTGCGTCTCTTGAAAACGAATTAACTTTTTTTTAAAGAAAGATGTCTAGGCAGACAATGAAGACAGAAATACGAGTGCCAGAGAATATATGGAATGCAGCAAACTTGAAAATTCAATTTAGAAAGCCAGACTTCGCCTAACCAGTTACGACATAAGAAAAACAAAAAGGGAGCAGCTCTATTAACTTTGAAATACAAATACGAACATCCCGGCATTGCGTCTGTTTCTTACTGGGTATTATAAACATAAAAAAAGAGCCTGGGAACAACACTGCACGTATTGAGCACAAACTTTTGTTTGTTTTTTAGCCGCTATGAATACTTCAAGAATAATTAAAGTGTAGTGGTAAGGGGTTGCAGTGCACGATAATTGCTTAAACTGTACTTTAACATTTCCACAGGTCTTAAACCAATAACCTGAGAGCCTATACGTCTCGGTTGAGATAATTAAACTGCACCAACACTCCTTCGCAAAATGCTGCAAAACATCGATAGTTTCGTAACCGCCAGTATTTCTTGTATTACTGTTTAGATTTAGTACTCGATCAAATGTCAGTTAAGTTCCTTGAGGCAGCGCAGAACATTCTGTGCACTCATTGGGCTTTCATTTACACATTTACAGCTCCAGTTACACATTCCTTTGTTTTCCTTTTAAAGCGAACCTTTCTCTGCCTGCTTTCCTGGGTTCGGCATGGCTGCGTAGCTGCTGCGTGCGGCATGCTGTATGGTCGGTTGCCATCTCAGCGGTTGTATTTCTGAATATACATATAAAAAAGGGTATATGTGCGCTGAGTGAAAGTACCAGCGAACTGCCTTCTATACCAGGCTGTTAAGTATGCACACCTCTGTCCTTGCGTAAAAAAAAAAAATACCACATAAACTTTGAACACATAAGTTCGGCCTACAGGCATCTCTAACGCACACCGATCTTCTAATTGGATGGTGATATATATTTAACGGATTCATTTAGTTGCTTTATTTTAATTGATTTTGCCACTCTGTACGTGCCACTAGATGTGCCCGTTCTTGGACAATCCTACAGAATGCGTATACCCCCCACCCCACGGCGACACGAAAAGCAACGCAATCCCTAAATACGTGTCTCGCACTTTTCTGTGCGTGCTCCTGTCATCACTGCACTTGCCTCGGCGAGCATCGTACATTGCAATCGTCCTTGTGGCATGGATCCGTAGAGGTCTCACATTGCGCACCCACCTAATTTTCAGCTTGACGTTCGACATAACTACCTGTGAACTGTGCAGTGCATAAACATACAAAACGCAGGACAAGAAGTTGTGACCTTTGTGCTGGATAAACCTAAACATTGCATGAGATTACACGTTGCAAAGGCTGAAGGTAACTGCAATCGTATGCATTAGATGTCAAAGAACGAACACCAGACTATATATATATACTATATATATATATATATATATATATAGTCACTCTATATAGCTCACTGGTGTCGGGGAATGAACCAGACTTAGCCTTATATATATATATATATATATATATATATATATATATATATATATTAAGCAGCCACTCATACTCTGTTCAAGGCGCGAGCTTTCATACTGTCGTAGTATATGTTTGTGTGCACCCTAGTCTTGCGACTTCACGAGGTACTTATCGCTAACATTAATCTATCTACTGTTTGACCAATTTCAATATTTGTCACAGTTATCTTTATGTAGGTACGTTGGTACCGTGAAAGGATTGATTTTCACAGGCAAGTCATGAATATGTGGCTAAAGTAAATTTTAGAGGCGTGGTCAATGTTCTGCAGAGGTTGTTTATCAGGGATCGAGGGCAGATAACTGCTGGAGATGCAAAGAAATCAAAGACTCGAGCCTTCCTCATTTAGCAGACTATTTCGACGACTAGGAGTCAAATATAACACGATGCCTGTCATCTGTGTCGTACGCCCTTACCTTACACAGGCTACACTTAAATGCATAACGCTAGTAAAACGGCGAAAGTTTTCTGCAATAATTCCGTCCGTTGGTTATCCAGGCGCAATGTGCGAGTTCATTGTTTCTTCGCGTCCATCGCAAATTTGGAAAGGTTTGCTTATATATTTACCTTTTTTTTTCTCTCAGCGTGGCATAGCCAACCGGGTATTTATTACGCACATTTAACTTCCCTGCTTTTTTTTTTATTGTAGAGAGTTCGTGTAGTGCTCATTCTCTTATTGTCTCCCTCTTTTCGTCTTTCTATTTCTCTTTGCCGTTGCTCCCAGTGTAGGGTAATAAACCAGACACTCGTCTAGTTTTCTAGCGGTCTTTCCTCTCCCTGCTTTCTTTATCTACATCTTACAAATATGGTCGCCTTTCTTGCTACCCGTAGCCAGCGTTAGCAGTAAAAGGGATTCCATCGTGAACCTACTTCTGCTACAGAGGTTGCAAGTTTTTGTTTTTGTTGCTCTACTTTACATCCACTTACATGAACAACACTCCGGGATAGTGCGTCCCGTCAGCTCAAAGAATATATATATATATTTTTTTCTGCCCATTCTTTTCAATAAAGTTTATTTTCTTCTTCCACATTACCCTCGGGCAAGGCGTTTGCTGTTTTAGGCTCTTTATCAGGGTAAACTCAGCTAACCTTTTGTGCGTATCTACTTGGAAGTGCCATACCGCAGCCCCAAGGAAACAGGGTCTAACGGTGTCATTAAGGCGGATAACGAACATATTACGATGACGTTCGACCTCCTACACGCACCCCGGTCGACCGGCCATTATGAGAGAACCGCCGAAGCGCTACGCGGCTCAGCACAGAAGTGGCGCCGTGGCCCTCGCATCAGCGGAATGGCAAGGCTTCATTAGCCGAGTCGTTCCCGACCAGTTCATTTAGGCGGTTTTTCACCCGCGTCAGCTTCACGGGTGCGTCGGCACTACCTCTGTCTGCTAACGAGCATCCGCTGCCACCGTGGCGACCAGGTATAGTATGTATAGTGAGCCATTGGCCGAGATATTAAGGTCCGGCGAGTACCCGAAAAACCTGTCCCTGTCTATTCTTTTCCTTTTTCTTAACGTTGATATTTTAATATTTCTTCTTTGCTCTCTCCTTAGCTTATAAGCTCAGCTAGACGTCGGACAGACATGACGTGCGCTGACGACCGTGCTTCGCCAATTTCACCACATGCTGTCTCCGAACGAGCCAAAATTACATAGAGGGAGAGAGAGAGAGAGAGATACAGTAAAGAAGAAAGAAGAAAAAAAGATAAACCTCTGCACTGATTAAGGACTAAGGTGTCGTTTTATTCCGGGTGGTTGCGTTGATATCACCGCTAATTCGTCCGCTTCCATGGACGTCTAACAGCGCAGTCTCCACGGCTCATTGGCTCTTTCTCTTCGAGGTATACTTTGCTGTATATTCTCCGTGAACGGGTGTGGAACTGGGGGTCTTGTTTCAATAAGAAGAGGGCAAGAACGGTTACAGAGCTCTCGCGATGTAGCAGTTTGTATCCTTTTCATCAAGACTCCCCACACCCCATATTTTCTTAACTTATGCCGTTTCGGTAACAGCAAATAAAATAAATGAAACGTAAACAGCACTAGAATCAATTTAATGAAGATACGAGTAAGAAGGACTTCAATGATGTTTCGACGGAATCGGACATTGATTCGAAAGGCTTATTGATAACCTACCACCCTCACCAAATGCGTCATAAGAACAGCATGTGAACCAGGGACCAAACTCACATAGCTTTTCGTTCGTAAGTGCGTTTTGCCATTGGTTCACCGCCTCCGCTAATATTATGTCCAGTATCTTGATTGGCCGACACTTTCTCTTACGAAAAATTCTAACGTAAGAGCTTGTTGTGAATACGGGCCCTGGTGATTATGACGCCTTTAGCGGCTCTTGCTTCTTTCCGTTCATGTTTGCACGAAAGCCCACTGGGCGATTTGAATATAGGTTTCCCGCTTTTAAAATTCGTACAATCCGTCAACTATACGTATGTAAGGAAAAACAGGGCTTGAAATATTAGGTAACATTTCTAACATGGGTTCGGAAACGATGGGTAACGTAATGTGGCTAACATGGGGAGAAAATAGTTTGTCATAAACGAACTGTCTAAGCTTCAGCAAAAGACTCGGTATAGTGTACTTTACCAGGTAAATATACCTGGTAGCGAAGCTTCCATAGAAGCCTATACGTTCATAACATGGTGGTTCATCGGTGGTTCATGGGGCTTAACGCCATCTGTGTGAGGAAGGAACACTTCCGGCGGAAGAAAAAATAATTTGACGTCATATTCGTTAAAAACAGAAGTGATGTCATTTTGCTCTCAAAGGCGCGAAATTTGTTTTCGGGGGCCTGCCACTACAGCTGTATATTCAAATTCTCCGCCATACGACATGGTGGGACTTTCCGAGCTTTCAGCACGGAAAGCGAGGAAGGAAAAGGTCTGCCGTACGGGTGTCGAAATCGCGTCCCTGCACTAAACATACTTTCTTTGGAGGCCGACGAACGCTTTGGGCGTAGAGTCCTCGTCCTTTCGTCGGACGCCAAGCCCGTCGGCCAGCGCTGTCGCACGAAAACAACTAAACTAAACAAGTACCTGACGGTCGCAACTTACTCCTTTTGACTGAACAGGTTAAGAAACAATGAAACTACTCGCGTCACCAAATTTAGACAAACGTCGGCCAGCCAAACAACACAACATGTGAGTGGGGCGTATTGTAACAGGTGAACTTTACGAGCGTGCCTTTCTGCCCACTTCAAGAGATGCATTGCATTGCAAGTGATAGCGGCGTGAACACCCGCCACTATCGATGGGCGCTATTACGGTGGGCGCTGAAAAAAAGGCATTTATTGATAATGATCAAGTAAAACAGAATTGTCACTTCTTTTCTCGCCATGCACATATAAAATTGATTAGGAACTTTATTTTCGTTGAATGAATCTCTGTGTCTCTCTTTAACTATAAAACACTTTTTGCCTTCCCAATGTTTCTTCCCTCCAAACATAGTCGCGCTTCAATCGCTGCTCCCATAACCACCCTTGTTGATGTCGGTGGCAATTCCTTCTGAACCGCTTTTCGCCCGAAGCTTCGCGACCTATGTGAATCGACCTTGTAGTTTATTTTCAGAGACGTGAAAAGAAAGCACAGGGTTCTGAGCAATTTTTATGCGGCAGCAGCTAAATGCTCGAAACAAGGTTCGCTTTATCTGTCCATTGCGTTACGCCGAGGTTACATTGTTGTCGTCAAGCCTCTTCACCATCTCCAGTTTTACCAACACCATCATGCAGGCGAAAAGGATGGAACAACTGCCATCACTGGGAATCAAACACATGTCACTGCGATGGTGTGCATTTGGCAGTCAGGCACGCTAGCCGCTGCGCTATTCCACAACAGCGGCGTCGGGCAGTTAGTGCAAGGCGTTGCGCTTCATTCAGAGACACATAGCAAGGGCCTCTGTGCAAGTATTTCGGAGGTCACAACAAGCAATACTGTAGTGGACGTCGAGGAAAATATGTGCATCGTACTAACGTTGCTCTTAAGAAGATGGTAGTATGTTGTTGTGCAATTTCTTTTTTTTTTCTGCATGCCCTTGAACAGACTATCGGCTGCCCGAAAGAGGCGTACATGACAACGATGATGATCAGCCTGAAACATAGCATATGCGTACAAACGAGGACACGCCAAGAATCAGGAGGGTGGTGAACAACGTCGCAGCATCTATGACATCAATGCTAACAACAAGGTCTTAGCAACAACGCTCCATAGTTTTTTTACATACTATAGTAGCTCACAGGATTCACACCCACAAGGTGTCTGCTATAACAGCTCTACAAACCTACAAGACAAGACGAGAAATATATTTATTAACACTTTCGATCATGTACCGCTGATGGCTCTGCGTCATCTCACTCTTGATATCAGTTGTGTAAGAAATTTTGGCCTGTGAGTTGAATAATCTACAGCCGGGACCTCCAAGGCGACTCCAAAAGCTTGAAACGCAAGAACCCTTAACACAGAAACTGCCTTATCATCAGTGGCCTAAAGATTAAAGTACACAAACAGTGAATAACAGAAATGTTGTAAAAAAAAGCTTTAAATTTCCTAATGAACACAGTATACTTAAACATACGAAGTTTGAGATAGCTACATTTTTGCCATATATCTCGAATCATCAACATGCAAAACTATAAGATAAAGAAAGGAAGTTTCATATATACACTGAAACATTTTTCTTTCTTGAATATAACGGAATTATAAATTATCACTTAACTTTAAATATTTTTAAACTGATATAAATTATTACAATATTCGCCAAACGCACCCCACTCCTTTCCCACTCACCAATGAAAAACACTTAACCACTGGGTTCTCGTCAATTTCCCCGTGGTGGGTGAATGTATGTTATATGAGGGAAAAAAATTATGGGCTTTTACGTGCCAAAACTACGATCTGATTATGAGGCACGCCGTAGTGGGGGACTCCAGAAATTTGGACCACCTGGGGTTCTTTAACGTGCACCTAAATCTAAGTACACGGGTGTTTTCACATTTCGCCCCCATCGAAATGTGGCCGCCGTGGCTATATGAGGGAAACGCAGGCTAGCAAGTATGTCTCTCACAGTGAAGACCACCATCTTGTATATGAGGGAAACGAAGGCTAGCAAGAACAAGATGGTAGTCTTCACTGTGAGAGACATACCCAGGAATTTTGCACATTGCCCCTGTTACCATCTGTCAAACGTCACCTCAGTGCACCAGTGCAACTGGATGGGCAGTGTTTAAGAAAAATAGCAATTCAGAAAGCCGCCCGAACTTCAAGAACAGTTAGCAACAGTTAGTAACGTCGAGAGGGTACACCCTTCGCATAACATGCGTGTTTACAGCACTTATTCGTAGGTGTCCTGCTGCGTCAAAGCAGTGTTTTAATCCTGGCAAAAATTCTGAGATTAACGCAGCAAAGACCTTACTATTAAGTACCACAACATCGCAAATATATAATTGGGCCTACGCTGTCGACGTTGCTAACATAAAGTTGTTGAAATTCAGACGGCCTTCTGAAATTTCATTCTTTGAAAATGCCGCCTCTGAGTTACGCTGACACACTGCAGTGAAGTTTGACAGATAGCCGAAGGGGCAATTTACAAAATTGGAGGACATGATTCCGTGTTCGCAATAGGTCCGGTCAGAGCCACTGAAGTTTGCTGTCTTTTTTGCACGTCCATCCGTAAAAAAAAACTTCACCAAATTGGCTTCATAGCTGAATAACTGCCCCATTCTTGATCCTTCTGATGGTTGCAGCGGGAAAACACTGAAATATCGCTCTGCATTCGCTAACAACACTATTAGCTCATTTAAATGTCTTTGGTTTGTTTTGTTTTACACAAGAGCATTAGAACATTGCCCCATTAAATAACACATGCTGCTGTGTTATTTTCTTCGTATGTACGTGCATGCTCGCCATCAGTGTTTTTTTCTTTCCCCTTATTTCTCTTTTCGTCCCCATATCCACATTTACCCTTTGCAGTGTAGCAAACCGGACATACCTCTGGTTAACCGCCCTGCGTTTCCTTTCGTCTTTCTTTTTGCGTCTGCGTTACTGCTGCTTGCAGTCTTTATCTAGTGTTTATCAATCCTTAAGGTAGCACCCTTTCTTTCTGTCAGTGCATCTACACAAAGCTCGTAACTACTATAACGCTGTCTATTCATTTGTACCAGTGACATGTCGTCGGCCCTGCCACTGGCATAGGTCCGGATGGTGTAACGCCATCGGGAAACACTGTCCCGCATCACAGGCACAAACGGCACCCACACACGCGCGCTCCGCGGAGCCGTGCAGCAACGCTGACACCGGGCATAGAGTGACCAACGCCGTTATCACCGAGGCCGCTGCCGGAGGCGCCAGCGACAATTTGACAGCCGGCGGCGATGCGAAAGAGGAGGGCAATGGAGCGCCGTCGTAGTGGGGGAGGGCGGGAAAAAAAACGGGCGAAACGAGAAAGGGGGGCGACGACCGGTCTTGCCCGAAGCGGCCGAGATGCCAATTCATCGGAAAGGAAAACGGGCTCCCAGCAGATCCGATTTCGTCGCACGTCAGCCGACTCCCCCCAAGGGAGGCGTTCTGATAACGGTTATTTGGGAGCGGCCGCCGTTGGGGAAATACTTCATTTTTTTTTCTATTTTGACGCGTCGTCGGGGTAGCACTGGTATGCCCTGTGCCGATACTGCACCAGCAACCCGTGACTTGCAGCGTGTACGCCGAAAGCCGAGGCGATATCTTGACGTGGCTCGGTGACGGCGGCGGCGGGTAGCGACGACGGCCCACCCGTCCCGTGCCGCGGCGATTGCTCGGCGCTCGTTCGGCGTGTCGGCGGGACTGTAGTCGTTTGTTGTTCCTTTTAATTTCTTTCTTTGCCCGGGTTCCTCCGGTTGCTCCGAGCGCTTGGCGCCATTGCGAGGGGCCGCAGATATGAGTGACGCCGGGGCCAATGGTTTCGGTTGCGGAATGCTCGATCGGGAAACCAGACATAACCGCTCTTTTCTCTAGAACATATAACCATCGCAGCTGTATATGAGCCTGCCGCTTAATGTTCAGTCACGCAATAATTCTTCTGCGTAAAGCTCTTGCTCACTGTCGAGCGGATTGTAAAAGCCGACGTAGGTCTGCAATGTAGTACATTCAAATGAGCCCGTGGCGTTTGTCACCGGTGTGATAAAACAAGATTTAACGAAAACGCAGGCACCGCTGTAGTTCATTGGCTAAGGCGTTGCGCCGCTGAACACGAGATCGCGGATTCGATCCCGACCGTGGCGGCTGGATTATGATGGGTGCGAAATACAAGAACGCTCGTTAACTGCACATTGGGTGGACGTGAGAGAACTCCAGGTGGTCAAAATTAATCCATGCTTACCCATCATTATCAGACCATTGTTTTTCCACGTGAAATCCCAGAATGTAACAAAAATGCATAATAATTGCTGTGCGCGTTTGCGCACACGCACGTTATCGCGTTCAGTTGTCGCGATCAGTTATCGCCACGCGGTAACTGATCGTGTTACGAAGCGCGATGAGCACCATTCGTTCTACAGGATTGCTTTGTGCACCCTTAATGACCGAACTTGAGCAACGAGAGATTGTAAATAAGAAGAAAGAATAGAGTATGTAAACATGTACTCTGACATGAATTTATTTCTATTATTATCGTCAAGCGCCATCATCAACTTGCGAAATTATACGTATGAAGAAAAATATTCACCGACGATTACGATACCTCCTCGTGCGAAAATTGAGTGCAGCTGTACACGGGCTTTCATTTCGCGATATATTGGCTGGCGCGGACAATCGGTCTCGTGCGCCACATTGCAAACGGAGCTAAGTGTGGCGCAACTAACTACCTCACTAATCGGGAGATCGCGAGAGACAGCGCGTGGGGGACGCGTGGGCACGATTCACAGCAGCCACCGCAGACAGACCTCAAGTTATGCAGTGCTTTGTTTCCTTATACCGGGTGTTTCAGCGAACACTTTCACAAATTTTTAAAGGTTGCTTGTGGCAGATACCACAATTATAGTTCATGAGCTGGTCTACTCGAAAAGGCGGACATTACTTGTGCAAACATTGAAATGCATAATCGACAAATTAACACAAATTCGCTAGTTAAGTTTTGTAAAAATTACCTTATGGCCCATATTGCAATTTACAAATTATAGCCGTGGAGTTCTCAAGGCGGATCCGCTCGGAACGAATTCTCAGGATGGCACCAGTTTCGAGAAATTAATTCCCAAACTTTGCGGAGAAATGCATCGGCGTTCTAGTTACTTTTGTGCTTCAATGCACAAAACGACGTTTTGTCACGAAAGTAAATGGAACGCCAACGTATATCTCCTCAAAGTTCGGGAATTAATATCTCGAAACTGGTTTCACCCTGAGAATTCGTTCGAAGTGGATCCGCCTTGCGAACTCCACGGCTATAATTTGTAAATTGCGATATGAGCCATAATGTAATTAGGTAAAAAATTAATTAGTGATTTTTGGAAATTGGTCGATTATGCATTTCGATTTTTGTGCAAGTAATGCCCGCCTCTCCGAGTAGACCAGCTCATGAACTAGAATTGTGCTGTCTGCCACAAGGAACTTTTCATTTTTTTTTTTTTTGAAAATGTTCGCTGAAACACCGTGTATAGTAGCGTACGTTGGACGCGCTCGCTGCATGGCACCCTCTTGCGCGGCACTATGCTTTTCTTCTCAGGCCATACTCTCCTCCTCCGCTTTCCACCTCGTGGTTCCACTGCACCCTCCTCCTCCGCTTTCCTCCTCCCGTTTTTTTCGCTATCGCCGTCTTTCATCGCCTACTGCGCTTCGCGTTGGCTCTTTCATTCCTCGCTGTACCCGTTCGCTCGGTTACGCCGAGGTACTACGCTGACTCTCAACCCAGTAACGGGCGCCTAAGAGCTGCGCTCTAAAACTGAACGTTAACGCACATTACACAAAACAATGCGCACTGTAAGAAACACGTAAGCAAATGCGACTCACCCTTGGCGACGTTAAGAACACAGCCTGCTTAACCTCTTTGCCTTTCTCTTATCCCTCCTATCTCTCTCCCCTCTCTCTTTTTTTCTTGTGGTTGCCTTAGTTGTCTGGACGTGGCTAGCGTAGAAGAGTGATAGAAAATGAACAAAATAAAAAGGTCGAAGTAAAGCAGGTACCTAGGTCATTGCGATGGCAATTCCAAGGAACGAGAATCCTTGGCAATTTAAATATAGAGGAGTGTCGCTTATACATTCATGAAGGCTTTTTCACTCTTTGTATGTGCATTCACGAAATATTTTCAGTGATGCCTTCGCGAGGCAGCGCTGATCCGGGATGTCGGAGTGCGGTACGCCGCTCAAAGCGATGTGGCTCGAGCACGAACGCAACGCGCGTTGCGCCACTTGGTGCGGCCGCCGTCGCCTCGATCTTCGCTCACTGTCGCGGGTGGCCGCAAAGGAAGAAAAAAAGGCCTGCAAAGTTATCGCCATTTCTGACAGCAACGGGCGCGCCTTCTGAGGCTCCTTGCCGGACGGACGATGGTTCCACCGTTTTGCCTCGTTTGCAGCAGCGCGACAATTTTCCTCGCGCGGCTCCGTCGTAAAACGGTCTCGCGCCCGACGCTGCCGCCTTCTCTCCCTAAATTCGTCGCACAAGGCCGTCCAGAAGCGCCCGTGTGGCAATCGCGAAGGAGAATAACGCTTTTGGCCGCCGTCATTGGGGTGGTCGTCCTTTCCCCATCCCAAGAGGTAATTTATCACGGCAACCGATGAAGCAACCCGGCTCGAATAAGGAAACCCAATAAATGTGTGCGGGGGGGGGGGGGGGGGGGGGGAGGCTTGTCTGTCTGTCGGCGTGCGGGCAGTGCGCCTTCCCTCCAGTCCGCTATCCAGCAATAACAGGAATGCGCTTTATATATACCTCTTCATTACGCCGAGCGAAGGAATAGTACGTAAAAAAAAAGTTAGAAAGAAGCTACGACGAATTTAGAAACCTTGGAAGAAAGCTTTCTTTATCGGCTTACATTGAAACGGAATTTCGTTGACGATTACTCCAGTGGCACCTCTCTCCTTTTCTTTCTTTCGTTTTCTTTTAGAAGCATCACTTTATTAGGGCTCTTTCACGCCTAGCCCGATGCTGGCAGAACGGACACGGGGCGCGTCAGCTATACGTTGTCTGCCTCCGCACGAACGAACGTATGTATACTTAGAGGCAGAAGTTGCGCCATTTCTGTAAAACGTAACGTGAAGCAACGCTTGCCCGCGTAGCTTTGATAACGCATTTGAGAAGTTTTTCTCGGCTTCAAAAAGTTGAGCGGTGAGTGGACCGACCGTGTTCTCCAACTCCGACTCCGCCCTATAGCGTAGCACCCAGTCCGGGCTGAAGATACGGCTGGCAGAACACTGGAAGCGTCGGCAGTGTCCATAATGGATAGTTTTTACTGTGTTTCGCGCGGAGCATTCCCGCTGGAATGACGCCGTAATTTCGTGCGTCGATGATTAATCGCGGGACGCGGGGATATGGTGTTTCGAAACAGCCACCTCTGTGGGCCATGCTCGTAACCACCGGTGTTAGACAGCTTCTCGAGAAACGAGTGGACGCTCGCTTCGTTGCGTTCAGCCTGAATGGAGCTGCTTGGGTCTATTCCTGTATGCCACGATAATAATTACAACATTTTGTTAATGAAATAAAATCGTACATCTACTTCATCATGTTTTCCCTTCATTTAGTTAAACCGGTATGTTATTAGAGACGTGGTGGCACAGCAGTTACCTAGTGCGATTAAAACTATGTACAGAAATGTAAACTTTACCACTATCTGTGAACTTGAATGAACGCTTCTGAAAAATAAATATAGAGTAGGCATGAAAAGATAATTCGGTTTTTCCATGCAATAGAACAAAAGCAGGTAAGACAACTTAATTTCGCTGTTAAAGGCACTAAACGAGCCCGTTTAGGGCCCGTGGGCTTGCAACATGTGTCTTGAACTTGTCACATGTATCCACAACAACGTATATGTCCATGTTACTGTAAAAGTGGGGTCAGTGTTGACACAAAAATAGAGTGATCTAGCAGGACGACCGAATAAGATAATCAGAAACTGAACGCGTAGCTAAGCGAACATCAATAAGCATAAGTTCATTCGCTTCATTTTAAAGCCTGTCAAAGAACTTGTAGAACTTGTAGCATACACAGAAGTTCACACAAGGCTTGATTACACGAAAGCCACAAAGATTTCACACGCGGAATAAGTGAGACACTAGTCATTGAGAGGCCGCCTCAGCACTTATGCACGTGTTACCATATGAAGTTATTAAATAAATAAGCAAGAAATTAGTGCACTCACTCGAGTAACTGTGGAACTCGCAACATCCAAACAAAAGTTATAAAAATACTTTTTCTATCTCTACGTGTACATGTCGTGGTGTCAGTTTATAGGAGGTTCAGATGTCCATGTTCTTTGAAAAATAATAAAAACAATCCAAGATTGGCTGCGCCAAGTCATGAAAAATCTCCCGTGGGGGCCTCTTGCACGAAGCAATTTCGGTGTTGTCTATAACTGGGCATGCGAGTCAGGACGACGTGATTTCATTTTGTGAAACAAGCACGTTCAGTTTTATTAATACATCTATGACCTATAAATTCGCGTTTACATCCGTGTGGTAACTATACACATCGGTTTTTTAACAATGCTGCTTTGTTTTAAATATAGGTACGTCTATAAGTTTGTCAAACCCAATGTAATAATTCTCAATTCAGGCAGTTCATCCAACGAGTTCGAGGTGAAATTCAATTTGTTAACTGTACTTTGCCTAAGATGATACGTCTTCCTTTTGGCAAAGACGTTGCTATGACCAGTTTGTCGAGACTTCACAAGAATAAGTGGCTTACGCGTCTCTATTGAAGCAATTCGGTTCTCGTGCCACAACTGCAATATCCCAATTGGGACCATGAGCTATTTCGTATGAAGTCTTTTTTTGTCACATTCTTCTGCCCTCCGCCTCATAGGATCTTTATCTCCCTTTTCTTTGCAGAGTAGCATGTAGGCGAAAACTTCTGCGCCTGCAAACCTCTCTGCTTTTAAATAAAGAGCTCTCTCTCTCTTTCCCAATGAGCTATAAAATGTCTCTTGGAGCCAGAAACCCTGTAGAAGTTGTGTAATCTCGGCTTGTCGCAATAGCTGAAGAGATCAATGTCCATTAAAAAACAGCGAAGGCATGTCACTGCACAGGGTTGCTTACACGCCACCCCTCTTTTGCGTCATCAACATCGGTCGATGGTGTCTGGCCGATGCTACCAAAATTACAGCGGAGTAGCTAAGGTGCATGCTACGAAGCTAGTTTCAAGAGCAGAATCATGAAGTAATCTTTCCAGTTATGCATGTATTCATCCCCTACTGCGTGCAGTTTTTGGGCATGCCACTAATGACCTAACAAGCAGCAAGCACAGAATACGCAATGCGGCAGCCTTCATTACCAGGAAGGCAAGAAACTGCTAATCCTGAAATCCTTCATTCTGATGCAACGCAGGCGCAATAACAATAGCTTAGTGGAACTGATTGAAAGCTTCTGCTCGGATCAAGGGTCTCCTTTATTTTCTCAAACTATGGTTCCGCAAATATAGCTAAGATAAAAAATTATATGGAGTGAGCGTTGCTCCTATTATTAGGTGGATGCATTTTTAATTTCGCTGCCTATATTTGTTTGTCATTGCTGAACGAAAAATGATATATGTTTAATTTCTCTTTTTCAGGTAAGTCGCAGTGAACCTGTCTTCTCTTGGTTGTCATCAAGAGTCACGGTACGTTTTAATACATATACTCTTGCACCTGACGCCTTCATTCAAGCTAGAACTGTCTCTACACTTTCTGCACTTTCTACACACAGAAATATACCCAACGGTAGGTCTGTAATCTATTTCCTTCACTTTTTTCTATAATAAAGAGCTCTTTCCTTATCACTACTCCCTAGTGGGAACAAGAAAAAAAGTAATTCAGTATGAAAAAAAATACTTTTGTGAACCAATGACAGTCAGAAACAAGTAAATTTTCGTTTTTTCAGCTCACTTTTTGTATAGATGGTGTCACATCCTCAGGAGTCAAGATTTTTTTCTAAGCAGTGACAATGACACAGAGGGAAAACTTAATATTACGACATTTCTCTTTACGGCTTTATTACCTCGAAAATTTCTTGAACGTGGAAGTTCGCGCTTCATCGCTGCACATATTATGCACGTTTAATCTTTCCTACAAAAATTTAGCGGTCATGTATTCGTGGCTTTGTTCTAGGGCCTGCTTCTACACCGCGTGAAATTGGAGGTCTCCTGGCCTTTGCTATTCTTACGTGTGGCGTAGGCCGTTACTACTAATTACATGTTCGTCACGTTTCTTTTCAATGCAAGAAAACTGCTGGCGCCACAAAATGTAGCACGCTGCAAATGTGTTGTGGGACAAACGTTCCAAACTGCCTATATTAAGTGTTCGGCATTTCCTCTAAAGCTATAAGCCCAGCAATTCAGTTTCGAGGCGAATGAGTACAATATTACGAATTGCAACCGAGCTTACCATGAAACTACTCGGTAACTTGTTAAAAAATTCAGTGGAGATTTAGCAGTAAGTGCTAGAGAAACGCGTTAGCATTACCTCGCACGTTCTTGATGTCCCGGATCCCAGATTGAAATGGTGCTTCCCACATCGCAAGTTGGTGCTCGGGAGCTCACTCGACACACGGCGGGACCACAGTCATATATATATATATATATATATATATATATATATGATGATGATTGTGGTGTTTTATGGCGCAAGGGCCAGTTATATATATATATATATATATATATATATATATATATAATACACATACACGTAATTATAAGGTCTCCCATCCCCTCTCTACCTTACCGCGTGGATGGCTTCTCATACAAACGTTTTTCACTTTGACACTCTTACTGCTGACGAATTCAAAACATATTGTATTATCGTATAATGAGTCGCTTCAACAAAAAGTAAGGCTGTTTGTTGCAAATTAGTCACCACTAATCTTCTCTAGCTCGCTGCACGTTGAACACAATGAGCTCAACAGTATTCTGAAAAAATATTCCTTAAAAGAAAATTTCGCGAATACTGCTGCTTTGTTTTAGCTCTAATTTCCCAGCGTGATTACTGTTTTTTTTTTTGTGGTCGGCATCGTTTAGTAAAACACTTGATATATGTTTACCTGTTTTTGTCGGCTTATGGGGAACAACAGGTTGAGAAACCAGTCGCTCCAGACATTGCGGGATGCTTATAAAGTGGTGGTATCTCATTTTCGACCTTCACAAACAAGGCGAAAAATCTCATATTATCTCTTTCTACGGCTTTTAGCGAGCGAGAGCAATATGTGAAAAGCAGAGAGGTTAATCATATTGATTGTCCGGTTGGCTATACTGCACCGGATTGGGGGAAGGGGTAGGCTAACGGCAATCATAAGATTGCTTTGCGCAAGCAGCGCATTCGGACGATGGGTAGCTCCGCCAACTGCTTTAAATATCGATCTTGATGTATTTGTACATTAGTGACCCAAGGTTGCATGACAATAACCAAAATGTTCCCCTTAACATGATAATCAGGTTATGTTTGTGTCCCGGATAACGGGCGGAGATCTTAGCGCAAATGGCCAACAGATCCTTATGCAGGCATCCGCCGTGTTATGCTACGAAGGGTCGGAAATTGGGAACTACTCACCGAACGATTTTCCTTTCATTGAGCCACTTATGGTGTGTGAGTGCTTTGAATAATGAATTTACTTTCTGTCACTTAAGCTAAACGTAAGAGCGTCGTGCTGAAGAATATTGCACTCTCACCGGTGATCTGGGTCGCGGGGTATACGATCGCTCCAAAGTTTTTGAATAACAAATCAGGATTAAAGTGTTGAGGCTCGCAACTCACCGTAGATCGCAGCATGCGTGTCCAAAATTTTAGTGAAGGTGGTAAGAACGTAAGCGCTGTCGTTATGCAAAATGCTGCCGCTCAGAGTTGTCCTAGGTTAATTTTTGGCATTACAAACTCTTTCCTGCGCGGAGCGTAAATGATAGGCATGTATCCTAACGAGACAAAATGCCGATGACGCACTTGCATCGCTGCAATATGCTTGCATACAACGCGTGTTTTAAACTGTATTGTCTGCGCGCGTCGATGCAGACATTTAAGGAATTTACATTCTTTCGAAAATTTTCTTTTTTGCTTTTTTTCGAACGCCATTGTTACGAGACATCTATTTCGTAAGGGATTGCCTGTACGTTATATCATTTGATAACATGCACGATTCTCGTTATCTTTCTTGCACTTCGGCTTGTGTTGGTGAAATACATTCGGTTATCTCAAAAGTATACCCACAATATTAAGACGCCCTGCAAAAGAAGAAACGAAAGAAAAGCGTTTCCTAAAACTTGAGCGGTATACCTTCTCTCCACAGCCGCCTCGCTCAAATCAGGCACTTGAAATAATCCATGGCAGAAAAAAGAGACATAATTCATTACTTGTGCTCCCAAATGGCATTCCCCTATGCCTGACTGAACCAAATGCTTCTTAGTTTTGGTGATCTGCCATGAACCTGCGTATTCGTCATAACATGGCTCAGAGCCTGACACAACTTCCTCAGCCGTAGGTGCATGCTAGAAAAAGGGTCACTGGGCTGGCAGAGCAACGCCCTAGCAATGCGGGAGTGCTCACTGCTTGTTGTGTGAACATGTCACAGCTTTATTAAGCACTTTATCGAACAAGAACAGGCAGAGATAGAGAGAGAGAATGAAGCTTGAGTGCGCCTGTACCTGGTAACACATACTACTCCGCCCACAACCAAACACTTTTTCAGTCCCAATCCGCTTGCACGCACAGGAACCCACACGCGCAAGTAACAAACCATATTTGAAAAAAGAAAAGACTCGATATGCCCGTGTACAACTCCCACTCCGATAGGCAAACGTGATAAGCTTTAAGGGAAAGAAAAAGAGGACGAAATGAATAATGTGCAAAAGGCGAATAAGAAGAGTGCGAGACAAAGACAGGCAAAATGTAAAGCGACAGATCCAGGAAGCGCTCTTATCGTGCTCGGTTCCCTCAGACTGCGCGCTTTCGTGTTTCGCGGCAGGGGTCACGCGCGCCCGCGGACACGTTCGTCGTCGTCCGTGTTGTCGCCGTTTTTGAGGCTCCACGGCGGCGATGTGCTCGGTGGCTGAATGGGAGAGAGAGAGAGAGATAGGTAGGGAGGAGGAGGGAGGGAGGCTACGTGGACTAAGCGACAAGCACATACTTTCAGGAGGAAAGGAAGCCGACTGGACGGGTGAAGCAAGAAGAGGTAGTGGGGAGTGCTCGGGAGGAGGCATGTGAGGGGGTGGTGGAGGCTGGTTGAGGCGACACACAGATGCTAAGCCCGGCCCGACACGTCTCGACACAGAGATCGTTTATCAATCCGTTCTCCTCCTGGTGGCGAACGAGAGCGGGGCGGTCGCCGCTGCTGCTGCGGTGGACACTTTTTGTACGTGGCGGCGGCGGCGGCGGCCGCTCTGTGACCCCGTGGCCGATGGGTGGCCTTCCGGAGCGCCGCGGTGCCCACACCACGACGGGCATCGATTGCTCGCGGCTGCCCATTGTTCTTGGGGCGCGGCGGTGATATGGTCACACGGCCGGGCACTCGCCCCGCTTTCCGCCTTCTTCGATCTTCGCCAGGCGGGCCAGTGCTTTGGGTACCGACCATGGGATGGGCGCAGGCCGAGAGGAAAGGATTAGTCTTTCAGGGGACGCTCACACTATAACGGGCCACCCAGCACTATCTATACCCGACAAAAGAAAGGTTGGGCGCGAAACCAGGCGGTGCTTAATTCATCGGTATCTTTCACCTTTTTTTTTTTTTTTTTGCCTACGTGCTTGTTAATTTCGCGTTCCTTTGATCCCTAGGTTGGTGAAAGGTCGGGCAATAGGGGCGAGTCAGGTTAGTTCATTTATTATAACTGCTTAGTAAATGCGCTTTTCTGCGAATGCACGTGCGCCCGAAGAGTTTCGTAGGCGAAAACTGCGGGATATTAGGGATTACGAGGCCATATAGTGGGAAGCGGCTCCAGGGTCCAGGTGGCGGACGTGTAATACGTGAATACAAATATTGAGAGCTTTACTAAACGTTCCCAACTAGGAATATACCTAACTAGAGCTCTTCTGATTAAAATCTTGCTCTATAATTTTATACTCCATTGAAGTTTTGGGAACTGAATCAATATAGCTCCCAAAGAAAACTAAAGAAAGCGTTCACATTTTTTATTCGCCATGAATTGTTTCCGTCGGTGAAAAACAACCACGTTTTTATTCGTTCAGTCATGATATCCGAGAGATTGGAAATTCAAACGGTTCCGTGGCAGCTGCTTTATTAAGGCTCTAACACGATCCTTTGTGCCTGCGCTGACTTATCAAGCGTTGCCTTTGCTCATTTGCCAGAAGTTTGAATAAAGCGCGCCGCTGCTGCAACTTATTGCTAAGCGCTGCAATTACCACTACGCCGCCCTTCTGTGTTACGATCCCGCGAATACCGTACAATAGCCGCGCTTGTGCAAATGGTTCAACCCATCGCTTCTGCTGCAGCAGGCGCACGAAACTAAAGCATGCATGCTGGATAACGCCACAAAGGCAACTTAAAGAATTAACGTCGCATCACGAGCAATTTTATTCCGAAGACAACGCCGCGAAAGAGCCTAAAGACGATTATTTTACGAACTCAAAACAGCTCGGAAACACCAGTACTATGCGCACTATTCATTCGAAGCGCTCGAATGTTTCCACATGAAAAGCCGGCTGTTCAAACGTCTGTCACGCTACAATGAGCTCTCAGTAACCGCGTTGTTCTTGAATTAAATGTTCGTTTTCTTTCTTTTTTTGGGTGTGTTTCTGTTGCCTGATTGAAAGGAGTCTTTCTACGCTATTTTGTTGAACGAAATATTGAACAAAATGAAAGCGAGAAATGCCGTGAAGATTCATGGCACACATTTTGCGAGAAGTTTGCGGGTATACAGCTCGAAGTGCGATGATGCAACGCTGTTTTGTGGGGGGACGTTGTCTCCAGCGTCCCTCAATTTTCCGGCGAGCCTTGGCTGCTCTCCCTTTTCTTTTTTTCTTTTTAAACAGACACACTGCGCCCATTTGTTTCTCTATCTTTCGCACCCGGCATGATTCCAGCTGCGTTCGGTCACTACTTTTCTCTTCTTTTATGATTTATCTTTATATTTCTCATTCGTATTTACTAGACGCTTCTCATTTATTGCGGGGCACCGCTTTTTCTGGCTATTCGTTTTGCCTCAGCTTCCGCGGAACTCCGCTCGACTTTCGTTCCCCGTCGGCTCTTCTTTTGTTTTGTTTAGCAAAGTTTTCCGGCCCCGCCTGGGCGTCTGGCGGGGGGACTAAATCAGGCATAAAATTTGGTGGAAAGACTGTACCGGTCAGGTTCACTCCCCGCGCCTTCGCAGTGCTGCGCCAACATCGCTGACAAATCGAGTCCACTCCTTTGTTATGTATGAATACATGCATTCATATGCGCTATAAATCCTACGTTCATTTTTTTTTCTTTTTTGACTAATACAGATGGATTCTGGCTGTGGTGGCCACACTGACCATCCTTTTTCCTGCGTTCTTTTTATTTTTCTTAGCGCTGCGTGTCCAGCATTGGCTTTTCTGGGGTCATATAAAGTGACTTGAGGGCATGTTCGCGGAGTAACATGTTGAGTTACATTTTGAGTGACTTGTTTTGAACTCTCGCCTCCCGTGTTCTATACTCTCGCTGCCTGTGTTTGGGTTATGCTTACTGGCGCTTCTGTAATTGCCAGTTGAAAAAAAGCAGGGAGGGAGAGGCTGAGACTTATCATATTTACTCATGTAAGGCCCACACATTTCTTTTTAATTTATCCGCCTGATCAAGTCGTACACGAGGCAGGCTAATGGTCACTCACTGAAGCGCTCGAACTGCGCTCAGACTTCCACGCAAATAAATGTAAACACTGTCCTGCCGACCATAAACACATTTACAGTCGCCGACTGAAATTTCGAACGCAGACTAGTGCTATCTTGCAGTGGCTTACAGGAATTACCAAGCATGCACATGACGCTCAGGGAAACTTTTTTCCGCATTTTCACACTTCAACTTGGGGCTGCAGCCCTTACACGAAAGTGGGCCTCACATCTTTGTGTTCCCCTTTCCCATTTTCCCGGTGTAGGGTAGCCAACCGGACGTTATTCTGGTTAACCTCCCTGCCTTCTTTCCGTCTCTTTCTTACTCCTCTTCTTGCACGAGTAAATACAGTATTTTCGATATATTACGTTGTAATAATTTTTTAAAAGAAGAAATACTTCAGCAGAACTTCCATCCCATTATAGTTTTCTTAGTGAAGTATTCGATACCGCAGCCTCACTTTGTCGTTTTGTTTGTTATTCGTACCCGATACGCACAGGATGTTCTGCCACGTACCCCGCATCATTGTGAGATTCAGTGTTTCGTGTGAAGCGATGTTGAAGAGTTTCACGCTGTAAAAGACTACGTAAAAAATACGCTATAGTCATTTCCAGCATTTGTTTTTGGAAGCATGACTAAATGATATCAGTCGCGTTGAAGCTAAGAAATCATAAAATTGAATTTAGTTTTCTCGGCATTATATCTAAGGTACGCAAAATAAAGCACTTCTACCGAATGCATCGATAATTTGAATTCTCCAAGGATGCAGCCAGTCAACAGAAATTGATTTATTCATTCTCTCGCTGGTTCACCAAATCAATCAACCAATCAATCAAATTACTGGTCAATTTTCACACCCTTCTGTCAATGAAATTTGAACTCTGACAGTATTTGTTCAATCCGGACTATTAATAATGCAATGTAATTTTGTATTTCCCAGTGATCGTCGAAATAATGGAAATTGACGTTATTCAGAGGACGCAGAAAATAAGGCCCTCATTTCGAGTCTGGAACACATGTATGGCGGGTGAACTACCTAAAAAAAAAAAAAGGCGTAGTGTAAGCGTGAAGCATGTGAGAGCTTTTCAATACGGAGCACCTCGTCCCATGCTGAGTGCACACTCATAACGTACAATCAGTAGAAGACATATCAAAGAGCCCCTAAAAGAAAAGGGATTGCTAGCGCGCTAAGATAAAAAACAATAATAGGGGAAGAATATCTGGCCAAAGAACGTGCTTTTTTGCCGCTTGCGCCGATTTCGATCAGCGCACAGTGTACATTAAGGAGACAAAGAATCTCAACAAGAAAAAAAAAAAAGGGGGGGGGGGGGGAAACGTTCCCTCTTAAAGCCTGCTTCTCATTGCGATCACTGCATTGGACAAATAAAATGCCATCAGTTCAACATGTATTGTCTTGTGAGCGTATTCTCCGAGGACACACTAATTCCATTTTATGCCATTCGTACAATGTTTGCACGACTTGACACACTACTCGGAGTGCAAGTAGGACACTGCGAACAGCGAATACCATGATGTGACAGTTAAAATATCTTAGAAAAATTTAAAACTAAAGCCCCGCTTGCCTTAGTTTGCCTAAAATTGGATGCCTACGTTCTTAAGTGTGGTGTTTTTTAAACAAAATGACATATTTAATCTAATAGAGTGGGTTATTCCGTATGCGGGAAGGTCGGCGAACACGCGACTGCTGATGGTTTTCTTTTATTATATTGTTCTCAAATTTTTATGAGACACCACTAGAGTTAAGTCACGAACCCCTTTTTGGTAGCACCATCAGCCCTCCCGGTTGATGTACATGGAAAGCTTTGTCCATCGCTTCGATTATTGCTAAATGCAGGAGCATTAAAGGGTTTTAATTTTTTTTTGTAGAACAGGGTAACATTTGCAAGGAGGCCTTCGCTTTAGAAATTGTCTGCTGAGACAATGTAATCAGCGAGGTAAACAAATTTAAGAGAAAAAATGGTCATAACTATGCGGTTGTGTTACAACTGATTTGTTCTCTTACAGATGACTCTAAAATAAGCAGCGAAACAAATATTAGTAAGTACTTTACTGTCATGACTAACAGTCTGAAGTAGTATACCTGTGAAAATGTGTATTTTGACTTAAAACTGTCTAAACCTTAAGCAAAAACTCTGTAAATGGCAAAAAACATTGGTCCCCAATTCCACTCCACCACGTTCAAAGTTTTGTTAATGTGGTAAATAATAATTCAGTTTGCGTTCCAGCCACAACCATTACATCACTATGCCTCCGACTATTTTGTCTTCTATTCTTACTTTGGAGTTTCCCTCTGATGATAAAATGAGGTCTGTTGTGTTTATGCGCGCATGTTGTCGGTGATTTGTCGAATCGGCTCGCAAACTGGCCATTGCAGCACAAGGAAATGACGGCATGGTGTCGTCACCGGAATGTACATTGCACTTCCCATTTATTTATTCCGCAGTGCTTTGTTTCGCTATGACAGAAACGAAATTATTTTAAATGAAATTATTCGGAGATGTATGCAAATCTGGGCAACTGATACATCAACACCATCGAAGCTGTGTAAGCAGGTTCATACACCTTTGGAAGTACTGTGTAGGGGTCTGTCTGCTGGCTGTTCAAAGAGGAAATTTATGCATCTCGCAACTTGTTTACAATTTATATTCCCCTAACTACATGCGACGTTTTACCAACATTATACAATAAGGTACAATAACACGCCGCATTATACAATAATATAACATTTGTAGCACACTCTCTGCAACTTACCTCGAGTTTTGTTAACTAGTGATGACTCCAATGCAGGCTGCCTTTTAGCACGACGCAGTCATCTTTCACCGCTGCAGCCGTTGAAGTCCTCGCTGACCTCAAAGCGAAGCCGGTAAAACGTGATGTAAGAAACAAGACTGCCTATAATTGGTTGAACAAATCGCGCAATTAGGTGTTTCTCTATTCGACTGAGGTATACGCAAGATCGCTTTTATCTTATAACTTTTGATAATTATGTTTCACACTAAAAATAAGAGACTCAGGTTGTTCCGTGATTAAAATTTCATACCCAGCTAGCTGCCGCACGTAAATTGCTCTGGAGCTCGCCTTAACATCGTTGCCGCAAATACCATGAGTTTGCTTGAAACTTCGTTTACAGGATTCCTCTAAAGCGCGCTACAATTAGTGGGAACTAATCATCTCGGCGATGTTTGGCTAAGATAATAAGAAAAGATAACCACTACAGTATATAAAGAAAAAAGACGCACACTCAAAGAGAAAAACAAGAAAGGACGCGTACATCGTACATCTTCCGGTTCATTATTTAATAGCCATTGATTTGTAATAACAGAGGAAACACGACACACAGCGAATTGTTTAAGCCTCCTCGCCGAGCTCAAGTTTCGAGTGATACTGAGAGCACCTATACTGAGAACGCTGAAGAACACCGTTTTAGTAGAGCGGCAAACATAGTACACAACTCGCGCCATCTAATGATAGCATCCCGGGTGTGTATGTTTTTATAATAGGTAAATGTGTAACATAAGGGCATTTCCTTTAGCATCGTAAGCAGCAAACGGTTGCTTCTAACGGTCTCCTTATAGGTAGGAATGGGCTACATTATTGGGGAAAAGCCTGAAGCAAAAAAAAAAAAATTATTATCTGACCCGTTTACCACTGCCAGAGTAGCCTGTGATAACGTTTCATTATAGATTGTCGAAATGCATGTCTTGCATCAAAGTATGTAAAGTATGGTCAGTTGTAGGGGTAGAAGACATTACGTACTTTAAAGCATTGCTGCATTTGTAATTATTATTTTTTTGTGTATGCTGTGTATCTGTGAAGCCGCTCTCACTTCTCACCTTTTATATATACTTTTACTTCGGAATCTAGGAACCTCATATGCAGGCCATGAATTTTACTTATTTTTCTCTCTCTCTTTCCTTTCGCATCCCTTTACCCCTCCCCCGGTACAGGGTAGCCAACCAGAGATAACCTCTGGTTAACCTCCCCGTCTTTCCTTTACCTTTTTCTCTCTCTCTCTCTCTGAATACAAAATTACGTTCTTTTGATCCTTGAGGTATATATACTCCTCTTTACAATAAGCACTTTCAAATCAAGTGTCTGGTGAGCGCATGGCTATTGACAGCGTAATATTGATTTTCAGTGTTAAAAAATGAGGCACTGCATAAGTGATAAATGAGGTACTTTTTTCCGCGCGCTGTTTTCCTAAAATAGTCTGGAGAACCTATTCTCGCGCTGTTACTACATTTCATTTCGCAGCGTTTCATATTTCATATAGCGTATTTGTCTTCTTTCAGGGAAGGCACCTCTGCGCACGCTGCGCACTGCAACAGTCTTGCAATCAACGAATGGACCGAATTCGTTCGCTTAATATCAATATTTATACAATTTGGAGCGAAGAGGAGCGTTGGTTTTCATACGGGCTTCGTGCCATCTTCAGGGCAGTGTGAGCATCTAGGTTATTTTCAGGCCACGTAAGCGGTGCTTAGCTGTATCTCTTATTAATTGTTTTAGGCGTCTACACGCTTTTCTTGACAGTTCCATGCATGAATAGACTACAAGCGCTTCTACAGAGTAAGAACCAGACCATCCTACTATCCCGCATAGACGTTGAAGGCCGGATGTGGTGCTTCTTCATTTTGCATGAAGTGCAACGAAGTGAGGGATATAGAGCGCTTCATCTGACCCTGCAAGCGTACCTGTTCTAAAAGAAGGAGTCTTCTGGACAACATGAGTAGAAAAGAGTTTCCTCACGAACGTGTATAACGCAATTTGTTTTCTCGGATGGACCACAAAAAGTGCAATATGAAGAGTCATGCATTCTTCTCAAATTTATGCGAGAGACTAGGTTGATAGACTCACGGTGACAGATAATCAATATATGAAAAGAGACGCTCAAACGGAGCAATTGTCGGCCAAGTCTTCCAGGCTCATCCTAGCGACCACCAATTTTCATATCAGCGTTGAAATGAACCGAAAGTTAGAACGCTCCATCCTGAGTGGTTGAGACACATCTTTCTTTCCAATCTCGAGTTACAATAAACAGTCAGTCATAATGTCCGCAAACTCTACAGCTGCAGCTAAGTGACGGAAGGGTAGGATGATTATTCAGACTTGAAAATTTGTTGGTGCGTGAGGTCATAAAATGATGTTTATGAGCTTTGTTTGCACAGGTTCAATTGGAATTCGAGTTCAACTGCGTATGCTGTTACACATCACTGAGGCATATTCAAGTAATGGGAGACAGATGGATGCAAATAATTTGAGGAAGGGAACGTACAGAATTCTCTTGTAGGGAATTCTCTCGAGCACGCGCAGTCCTCCATACTGTGTACCTCCTTAAAGATTTTGATGTCGTCAGCGTAAAGAGGAAATGAAGAATTCTGGATTGCCGAGGAAACTTAGATGAAAATTAAGAAGAGAAGTGGACCTTGGGGAATGCCAATATAATAAATAAATAAATAAATAAATAAATAAATAAATAAATAAATAAATAAATAAATAAATAAATTAATAAATAATGTTTATTTAACGTGCGCAGGCACAATAACCCTAAGGTCTGAGTGCTGGCGCACGCATACAATAAAAACCAAAAAACCAAAACCAAGAAAATGGCAGAGGAAACTTATTTAACAAAACACACACAATCATTAAAAAGAACAATTGTGAAAAGAAGAGTGTACCTACAGCAAAGCGCAAGGTAAATACGAAAGAAAAGGGAGAAGGAGAAGTGTGAGAAGTTGTGTGAGCAGAAGGAGAGAAAATGTCAAGATAATGACAGAAAGCCTAATAAAGACTGTATTCGGTGGACGGTTGTGTGTTGATGATGACAGGAAGGAACATGGAAACGTCTATGATCTCTGATGATCTTGCGCGGAATACGAAACATGATACAACTGACGAGCTCGCGGCACGTGAGGATACAGTGAAGGAGTTTGAAAAGAAACAGAAGCTCAGCACGATTACGTCGGCAGCGAAGTAAGGGCAATGACAATAACCCACCAGTGCTAGTGCAAGTTCCAGTATCCGTGTTAGCAAATCGGTGATGATAAAAGCTTAGAAACTTTTTTCTGGACCCGATCTATAACGTCACTGTTGGGTCTAGAAATGCAATTTCAGACGACCGACCCGTATCCGAGTTGAGGAAGCCAGATTCTTGTGTACAACTTGCGGAATGGTGTAAGAGGATTGAATACTCTCGATAGTCTGCAAACAGAGCCAAATAAGCGCATAACCCGCATAGCAACGCGTTTAATGTCAGCTGAAAACTGTAAGGTTCTATCACAAAGTACACCAATCTACAGAATAAGAAGAAGAAACACTTGCTGTTTTGCGTGTTTGTGAAAGTCGTGACTTTGATCATAGCAGCATTCAGGGCAAGGTCAATGACGCAAAGGTTTAAAAGACCTTTGCGTCATTTATAAAAAGAAAACAGCTCAGACTGCAGGATGCGACAGTCATCAACAGTGTGAATTGCCTTAAAATCTTTATGTCATCGACATATAGAAGGAATGAAGAATGCCGAATGGCAGAAAGAACGTCAATAATTAAAATTTTAAAAAAGGAATTGTCCCAATACTGATCCCTGATGGATGCCGCTAGTAGCCACGTAAGAAGAAGACGTTCGGCCATTGACGTTAACACAACATGATCTACCAATAAAATAACAGCGTAAGAGATTTACAATTTGTGAGTCAACACCAAATTACGTTAGCTTGATGAGAAGCAGTGAGTGCCTGACCACATCAAAAGCTTTGCTGTGGTCACAATAAATGGTGTCCACTTGCCCCCTTTGAAGTACCGGCGCGGAGATCTGTGTCATGAAGCTTGCGAGATTTGTGATAGTGGAGCGGCCGGTGAGGAATTCATGCTGATTCGGAATCAATGTGTTCTTCACAGGAAAAGAGAACACGTTGTGAAGAGCAAGGTCAAAAACCTTAGACGTAGCACAGAGAAGAGAAATCGGGCGATAATTCGAGAAATCGGTTTTACAGCCAGACTTAAATACAGTAAAAACACAAGCAGCTTTCCACATGTGAGGGAAAGTGGTAGTAGTCAGAGTTATTAAATATGGTTGTCAGTACTGGAGCAAATATACTGCCGTAAGCTTTTTAAATTGCCGAGGGGATGCCATCAGGGCTGCAAGATAGGGAAGGCTTCAGGCGCTTAAGGCATTCGCTGATGAGCTTTTCATCAAATAACACTGAACAAGACGTAGGAGCCATCATCTGCTGCTGACTGATACCAGCGGGGAAACGTGAAGCTTTATATAAGGAGGAGAAATGGGCAACCGTTGCTTAAGTAGGCAAGTGCAATGGCCTCTATAATATTTCTGTATAAAGGAATGGGCAGTAAAGTGAAAGTGCTCATTCGTTCGAGCAGCATGTTCCGCATAACTTTTGAATTTTTTTCCTGGTGAAACAGAGCCCGTTTAACACTATTGAAGGTTTCATTGTGGTGCTTCGGCGTTCTGACCATATGACTATACGACGTTCCAGGCGTTGGCACAGTGTCTGACCTGCATGGTGCTCATCAAGGCATTGATGCTGTTTACGCTATCTCGGTCGCGATTTTGTAGCGATGCCTTTCGCTCGATTATATGCCACTCTTACCATCCACTGTTCACGGCTGGCTGATCGCTTTGATAATGCGGGCGGGAGGTCGCTCTGACCACTGACAAAGCGCGAAAAGTGCGAAAAGGAATATAATCGGAGAAGGAATCGCTACAAAATCGCGGCCCTGAGTGTGCTTCTCAAATTACTCTGTTTGCTTTGTTGGGTGCGTGAGGCCTTTGAAGCTAAGGAGCCCAACTCAAGGCTCGTTTATTAACGCGAAAGCGGTAAGGGCCCCGTGTCACAAAAATCCGGCGTCGGCATGAACGCGCCAGCGTCGGTGGCGGAGAAAATCATCCCGAACCATGGATTATTTTGGCTATTCGATGAAACAGGCCCTCCGCATGGGCAAGGCATTAGCAAACAAAATTTAATTTCTCAAAGTAAAATCCATCTGAAAAATCATAAAGTACGACTTAATTACAACCTACAGACATGATAGCGTCGGATTGTAATTTGAATATACGCGAAAACATAATTCTGTTATGATGAAACGCAAACACACGCCCCTTTTCCTACCATACCAACACCAGCGCGCAGAGGCGAAGGTGGAGAAAAAAGAAAGCTGCAGTTGCCAGGAAGCCCGACAAGCATTCAGGGATCTTTGAGTGCTATGGTGTTCCACTCTTAAAAGCGAATCTTAAACGTCCTCCAAATTTTTGTATAAAAATAAGAAATTTGTGCATAATGCTTGTTCATTACAAGGGTGCCGGACGAAATGGAAAGTTAAAATATAAAGACAGATCATACGGGCGCCTTACACTGGAAGATGGTTGATAATAATGAATAAATTCTCCCTCTGAGTATTTATGAAGTACAAAATTTTCTTCACAGCACAACCGAAAACAACTCTACTTTGATGTGTAAATGACCTACTTGCGCGAGCAGATGGAAAGGTCACTTTAGACTCGTCGCTAGATCCTAATTGCTTTATCGGATTCTGGTTAAACTACCATCGCTTCCCGACACTCTAAAATTACGCATAAATCTTATTTTACTGCGCAAATATTATAAGGCGTAGCAGCAAGCGCGGGAAGGAATTAATATGCGAGAATGCTTTATCCATTTACTTTAATTTCGGGCGCTTGAAAGACGAAGTTCCATATATTTTTCTTTTTTTTTCACTTCGTGAAGATATCGCTTTCAATTTTTGTTTCTCTGACTACTCGTGCATGAGGAATTAATTGCTTCATGCGACCTAAGTGAGCAAGTGTAAAGTCGCTATATTTCACATCCTGAGAATGGTGATATAAATGAAAACAGCCAATCGAGCAAGATTGTATTTCCTTAGGTATAATGCAGTTAAAAATGTTCAAAGAATAAGCCGGCCGATTGAGTAGCTGTCTGGCGTATATGCGATGACGAAAAGTAGAACACTTTATCTAGTGGCCCACATTGACAAGTGCCACTTTCAGACACGTCAGAAATTTTGCGCTAATGCAAAAGAAACAAAAAAAAATGATATTGTAGGTTGTAGGGTGGCGCGTCACTCTATAACCTAGAGGGAACGAACAGAAAAATAAAGTTGTAATAAACTTTGTGAACCAGCCGCAATAAAAAAAAATAAGAGAGAGAGAGAGAGAGAGAGGGAGAACGCATGATACATATGTTTGCTGCCATATCAGAGAGCACAGTGATTTCTCTGCTAACAGCTGATCGAACAGGCACGTGCGGCCTGATCCAATGAGTCACGACACGTGTGCACGGAAGAGACGCATCCGAGTGGCACAGCATTTCACAGCGCATTGTCCGACATGCACCGCGGTGGCGGGTTTTGCCACTGCTGCCCATTTGGGGAAGGAAACCCCGGTACAAATCTGTCCTGGCGCCCCTCTCGACGCGCTCTCCAGCAAAGTGCGTCGCCTCGCCTGCTTCTCTTTGCACCGCGTGCTTTCCTTTGCTTGTCCATTGTTTACTACGCACCGGATTGCACAGCGCCCATCAGTTTTGGCAGCTCTCCCCTTGGGCCCCGCCTCCTCGCGAGGAACGTCACCAGTCATCTCGACGTGGCCGCGTGCCCAGTCACGCGCATGCGCCGTCTACAAAAGACCCCTCCTCCCTCCCTCGTCTGTACGCCCGCCTACCATGGCCCCCCTCTTGAGCACTGAGCGTTGGTTCTTCCCTATTCTTTTCCCCCCTTTTCTATCTGAAGGGACGCTTGCCTTCGCATCCCCATCCAGCCTCCCTCTTCCGCTCCATGCCACCCCCCCCCCCCCCCCCCTGGTCCCCGCGTCTTCAGCCTCTCGTGCGCTCCACTAGCTTCCAGCGTTTCCCGGCCTGCCTTGTGTGCGACCTACGTTGCCACCGTGCAGTGAGCGCTGACTGCAAGCGGAACCCCTGTACCACAACCAGCCTGCTCCGTTTTTTCCCGAATCTGAGTCCCTGACCCTACGGCGTGTACCCCTCGCTCACCTAACAGCAACGCCCGGTTCACTACAGCTTCTTCCACCGGGCGACTTAGTTTGTAATCGGATTGCCTCCCCGTCGCAATATTGTCTGCGCTTCTGTTCTCTCCTCGTTGTTCAACCCCGCTGGTCGCTCGCCTTCTCCTTGGCCTCCTCGTCGAACGCAGTCAATGCAGAGATATCGCGCGCTACAGCTGTGTGGGTCTGCGAGACTCAGCGCCCTGTAGCATCGGCTTCCCCTCCCAGCTCATTTCTGCCCGAGATGGCACCACTGTCGGACTGGGCGGCATTTGTCGTCGTTGTCGCCGTCGTGTGGTGCGTTTTCTAATTGTTTGCCTTCGTCATGCGCTCAGCCATAGCTCGCGCGCAAGCCCGACGAGAGAGCCGAGAGAAAGAGAAGAACCGAGCGCGGGTGAGCGGCACACAAGCTTCTCTGCTCGGCCCCGTTATTAAACTCGGAGACGAGGCCATGCGCGCTCGTCGAGTCGTGATTCAGCCCGTGTTCTGCGATCGGAACAAATCCGGATTGAATCGTGGGCGCCCGCTTTGGGAAAATGGTTTATTGCTCAAGGGCGCGGCCTCCCCGCGCTGCGAACAAAGCTGCGCGCTCCTCCCTCCGTCCTTTCGCTTGTTTGCATTACAGTGGTGGTAAAATAGAGTTCGCAGAATAAGGAGCACGTTGAGGAGACGTGTTTCTTTGGCCTTTCTGCGGTCGTTTATATATTACAGTGCAGTTTGCAGGAACTGGTTTAGGTCTGTTGAAGCCTGGAAATAGGCCAGAGACCTGAGAATATCCTGTTTGACGAAAATTATCTCCGGCGTTTATGAACCCTGCGGTATATCTCGCGACGCCGACTAAGTTGAGAAACTATACGCAAGTTAACCTTTAGGCGAGACACGTCGCGTGATTCACTTCGCGTTGCTTAATCTTATTCGCTCTATTTTTGCGCTGTGTATCTGTATGGACGTGGTTTTGATGCCATATGTGCACAACTGATTGAAGAAAATTGACATTTCTAGGTTATTTGTTCAGTTCATTTTCTTTAGGACAATGTTTTTTCTCACTGAATTCATGCGGCCAAACCCAGAAACCATGGATGTATATTAGGAATCTTGGACATAATACATAGCGTAAGCATAGCACGGAAAAGGATGTGCCTGCACTGCAATTTCTACCTAGTAAGATTTGAAACTTTAATGCACACAATAAGTATATAGTTGTTTTCAACCAGTTTGAATGGTCGAAGCCAGAGAAAGTGGAAATGCTGTGGTGTATATGACATCATCTAGAAGAAGAGGAGCTAGAATTTTTCTAAGGACAACAAGAAAAAAAAAGCCGTTTGTAGCAATTTTTTCACCTGGTTACACCATTAACATGATTCAAGTATAGCCGCCGGCGGCGCTCGACAACTACTCTCGTTGCTGATGCATTACAAAAAACACACTTTGTTTTCGTACTCAGTGTCTGTCTGGGCGTCAAACCGTTGCAAGAACACCCACATTTCAAAATAATTAATTTTCTTCTGGGGAGAAATATAGGCCATAGACTTCAAGACTTACTTGCTTCCAAAATCACGCATGTCATCGAAAGCCTAATGTTATCTAACGCAACGACGTAATAGCGACGTTAAAAAGATGGTAAGTGGCTTCGGAGTTTCACCGCTGGTGCCAGATGTTTTCCCGTAGCCGTCGTGATTTAACTTGCTCAGACATCTGTGAGCTGTTTAGACTTCCTTTTCACCCTGAGAAGGATCTAAAATATGAAAAGAATTTCTTGTCTAACCTCTCCAGGGGGGAGTCGAAAGTGGCAGGCGACGGCGACAGCTTTTTCGCTGAGTGCACTGTTGCGAAATATTTTGGTGAGGCCACGAATATGCACGCATATTGTCCCCTCTTTTCTATATCAACGCGTAAAAAAATACATCGAGAATAGTTTTGATTTTCGGTTGAAATCTAGTGCATCTGAAGCTCTTACATTGAGCTAACACACTTTGAATTTCTGGGTAAGACAGAAACGAGAAAGTGAGGAAAAACGCACCATGCTTTCTAAAGAGTCCACAACGTCTCCTCGAGCACGTGGAAGAAATATGGATGAGCAGTGGCGTGATACAAGAGAGAAGTACCAGTTATAAAGAAGGGAAGAAAAAGTTTGTCGAGGCATTTGTTTGACCTGTCAAGACACGCAAAGCTTTGCGAATTGAAGCGCGCTTCGCGTCTTCTTTCTGCCACGCGTTTTTGAGTGGTGAAAGCAGTCGCGACAACGACGCTTTGAGCGAAATCAGGAGGAGAGCGGCGGCGGCCCCAAGAAGCCGGCTTGGCGAAGAAAGATTGGCGAAGTCCAAACACTACACACACGCACGGAGCGTCCTCGCCTGCACAGTCCATCGTCCCTGGGGACAAGCTCGTCGGGACTTACGTCGTTCCTCCGAGGAAAGCGTCGCAGCACGCCCACGAAAGGCACCGCGCACCCAACACATACACACTCCGCACCACCCTTCTTGCTGGAACACCAAGAAACTAAGCGCCGACTTCCATCCTGTTGTCCCCCTACTCTTCTTACTGTTGTCTTCATCGCGTTGTTCCGCTGCTATCGTTTATCGATTGGAAACACCAAGTGTTTGTATGTCTTTTTGTCCGTGCGTTGGCTGCTTTTTTTACGTTCTCGCAGTTGTCGTTTCTCGTGGAAGGGGACGCGAATCATCGCCTAATAGAGATCTAACCTGGCCCTAATCCGGCGTTCCTGTACCTCAGAATGTCCGAACAGAAAAACAAAACACACGCGCTCCTCTACGTCTCTCTAGTCCACCGGGAGGAGGAGACAAGTTTCCTCGTCCCACCCGACCGACCGAGAGAAAGATTTGTGGCTGCCACGTCCCAGGCGCCGACGTTGATTGTATTGCAGCGCCTCGGGGAGAAGTGAGGGGGGTTAGGTGGGGACGTAGGGTGAGGGTGCAGCGTTAGGCCCCGCTGCGTATCGACTGCTCCGTACGCGGCCCTGTACGCGCATCTGCAGCCTCTCGGGCTTTGCAGAGCCTCGCGCCCGTGATGTGAGCCAGCGCTCTCGGTGACCAGTTACTTGTCGCTACTCAATCTCGTGTTGTTGGTCCGGAGACTGCTTGACCAGCCCTTTGAAGCGGATCTACGAGATACGGGGAAAAAACAAGAGCACGGAGTGTAGACAGCGCTGAAACGGTCCTTCTCTTCGACATTACGTGACACGGTGGCTCCTGCGGCCAACTCACTTTGTACGGCCCACGTCTATTGCATTTCTTTTTATTATTGTTATTATTACATAAGCATAAGGGCGGACTGAGCCATCTCGCATTGTTGCGAGGTACTGCTTGTGGAACGGTATCGATAAAAATTAAGTGAGGGCGCACTAAAGAAATAACACTGAGAGATGCGCAGTAGTCTAGACAAGCAGGGCACACAGGTATACAGGACGGGGAGTACACGAAGAACGGACGAATGTAAGCGAGTGCTGATTTGTGTCTCTTGTTATTGTCTCGTCGTCGCTTTACCTGAGCGTGTACACCTACCAACTATAGCTAATCTATTCATCTTGTTACTTCACTCATGAAACTTACCGTACTCTGGTTGACACATCTATGTATATTTGGATGCAATTTTGGCTACAGTGATGAAGTACTCGTAGTCTATTGATATTTGTATCTTGTTTTGTAGATGTGCAATTGTAGGCGTAGCCTGGAGAGAGATTCGCAGCCTTTTATGCATGGAAGCATGTTCCCACAATTTGTGAATGATAACCGTATAACTGGGAGAAGCTATTACCGCGTATGACAAAAACAATGAACTACGATAGCAATTCGCACACAATGTTGTAACTGCTCCAGAAAATTGTGTGCGAATTACTGTTTTGCTCCCTCGTTTTTCTCAAGAACGAAAATAATTCGTCCCAATGCCAAATGCCATGGTTTTTGCGAACAAGTGCGATTTCTAACTTGTCATATGGCTTGAGTGTGATATATCGCAGCGCTTAGCATTTTCTTCATTGTGTTTTTGCTTGACCTTCAAACGTTTTGACGTGCTTGGCACCATTAAACACTGCTGTTGCACAACGACAGGATTATCTCTGCAGGACTTTGTCCACCTTCCCACCCACGACCAAATCATCATCCTGATCGTCATACGGCAGCTATAATTAAACAAATTACTCGATAAACGCCCCTTCCAACGGTCTAAACTGACTCATTGCAAACACCTCTCAAAACTAACCCCTTGCATCGTGACTCCCCGTCATAATAATGACGAGCGCTATCAAAATTTGCACAGGAGGTGGAACCCCGTCATGTTGAAAGCTCAGCAGTGACCGTGCACATATGTAATTGCCTCAATGCTGCATCACTTGACTTTCACCTTTATAAAAATTAAGCGGGGTTACTGCGCTACCCCACTCGGTAACTGTCACCAGAACATTAACATTTTTTTGCAGAATAAAATCGTGTTTACCAGGGGTCTGGGACATAAAGATAAGTTCAGTCGGACGATACGGCATGCGAAGGGTTGAACAGCACGCTTATTTTGCTTTTGTAAAGTTGCTTAGTTTTCATAAAACTTATGAACGCTAAGCGCCAATTCCACTAATACATCATAACGCGAAAAATAACACATGTGTACATTAAGCTGGAATTATCATATAAATTTGAGAGCATGCTCAGTCTTGACGCACTGGCCATTCATGAAAAATTAGAGATGGCGTTTTTTCTGCGTCCATAAAAATGCTTACAGCAACGTTGTAACTGCTATAGGCGAAAGCCTTCGTGTGAGTCACTTCGTTATTCCAGAACAGAAAGGAAACCTTAAGACTACCGAACACACAAGGTAAAAAAGCGTGAATGACGAACAGAAATGCTGCCCTCTTATTTATGCAGATTTAGGAAACCTCGCGCGCTGGCAAGAAAAAATGACTCCCACGAATATTACGGCGACTGAATGACAAAAATAATGTGAACGATAGTTGTGAAGCTCTAGTCAGAACTTTCTTCGGACAAAAACTCCTGCGAACAAAGTCAGGTCCTATAGACGACTTGAACTCGATAAATTTGCATTAAAGGAACTTATCATGCTGTCTTAACAATGGCGCTTCGGCCACTAACAAAAGTCAGGCTGCGTTGAATCCAACTTCATAAAAGTTTTCGCGTGTTCTTTGCGTATATTTTTGTTCTGCCACAATCTTACAGAGAAGGAAGTATCGACCAGTCCTCATTTCCTTGCACGCGAGCGAAAATCCCTGGCTCACCGACTCGGGGCACGAATCGTCAGAACGAAGCCTCAGCGCACTGTTTTTACGCCGTTCAGTTTCCACTTGGCAAATGAAGACGTCGCTTGCGAGTGTTATTATTTACCGGGCCGCGAAGCAAGGATGGGAGGCGGCGCTAGGAGAGAGTGACGCGCCGGCGAGCACCGGACACGATACCGTCGCGTAATGACCCGTCCAAATGTCTTGCGACGATAGCGCACGCTCTCCCATCTTCGCTCCTTGGCTGCATCCTCGAAAACGGTTGCGCGGCGGGCGCTGAAGTATGGGCTCCGGCCTGAGCTGCGCTCATTAATTCAAAGCAGCCGAGCAGGAAACGCATCCGACGGCCTTCCTGAAACCCTTTGTACGTCGTTTCTTCCCAACTTCCTGCATCACCTCTGTTTCTTCTGTTTCTTTCTGTTGTTCGAGCTTTGCTCCGCCAAAGACTTCCCTCGCTCATCTTGTCTTTCTATTTCTTTCTCCTTTTTTTCACCCCGGATTATTCGTCACTTCAAGGAGCTTTCACTCTGAGATGCACTTTTGGCGCATTCGCGTCTGCCCTTCATTCATTCGGTTGCCCTCCCGTCTTCATCCTTGAGACTTCTGATTCTCCTTGGAGGCGTTCTTTTTCTCGCGTCTTTTAGAGCTCTCCCGCTCAAAAGTGGGGCGGTGCAGATCTCCAACTGCTGAGGAGGAGACGCAGCTCAAGTTCGCAGGAGCACTTTATCTTCGCACCGCCTGTTCTCACCCCACTCCCCCCCCACCAATCTCCTCCTCATTCTTTGTCTGCTTTGCTTATCAGCGAAACAGAATGAATTGCCTCTCAGGGATGGGTGGCGGTCCGTGAAATCTACAAACTCGCTCCCCTCCCTCCCTCCCTCTTCCAAGATCTCTGCTCTTTTCGGCTCGTTGCCTAGTACGGGCTCGTAACTTTACTACGACAGGCAAGCTGGCTGGTGATATCGTAGGGTGTCGTCCGCGCCTGAGTCTAAGACACGACAATCAGGTATTTTCCTGTAGAAACGACTACGCGTCGTTGTGGGCTCTGCTTACAAGCTAGAAAATTTTCCGAGTACCACTTTGTCTTGATAAGATGAGGCACTGCGCTGTTTGCGGGTATCAACGCTCAATCCCAGTATCAATGGCTATTTACAACACAGACGCACACAAATACACACGGCACACACGCACACACACACACACACACATGCAGACGCACGCACACACACGCACACACGCCCACAAAATGCATGTAGAGGATTTGTATGTTCTGTAGTTCTGCGAAAAGGAACACGAGTCTATTAAATCTTCTCGAATGATCAAACGGTCAGTTTGATAACGCGTGCGGCGGGTAGACAATTAGACTTGCCTATACCAAAACACATTCGAACTCGCAAATAGCATTATTCCTTTTATTATTTCGCTGAATGATTCCTATAGCCTCTGTATCAATTCAGTATTATTTTTATCTTTGAAGTGGTATATATATATATATATATATATATATATATATATATATATAATCATATCATAAAAAGCCACCAGACAATTATAAAGAATGCAAAGAAGCAATAATCGTTTGATTGAAATCTAGAAATTATAAATACAGGCAAATGAAAGTAGACGAACAAAACAACTGGCCGCAGGCGGCGTACGAACCCATGTCCTCGCATTACGAGTGTGCTAGTCTTGCGAACTGAGCTACTACGGCGCCGTTTCTCCATTTACTTTGTTGGGTATTTATTTATGTGCTAGAGTTAACCGTGGTAGTGTTAGCCAGCGCCACCACTCACGGCCTAAAAGTAGACAAACGTTCTAAAAGTAGACAAGACTTTATTCCATGGTGCTCATATATGCATACATAAAGTGTAGATGATCGCAACAATGCTTCATTAGATAACGACCTTCCCCTCGTATTTATTTGGTTTGCATTTATTTGGTTGCGAAGTTCATGAACACACACGCACGCACACATTAGTAAGCTATGCCGAGATGTTGCCATTCCGCAGCCACCTGAATATTTTTTTATTCCTTCATATACCGAAACACGTGCCAGACTATAACTTCAGCATGCCATTATCGTGGGATTAAGTTCGCAAGTGCTTCAAGTTCTTAATATACAGTTAAAAAAGCCTAAAGTGTGCAAAATGCAGACCGAAACGTGGAACGTATACTCTGTACAATCTCCGATACAAAAATGAAGTGGAATTGAATAGAGAGAAAAGCCGTCCCGAGGCATCGGACTATAAGAGAAGTCATTAGACGAAGCAATTAAACTGAGACAGGCAAGTCGTCTAGTGCTTCAGTTTTTTACTTCCCTCGATGTTTTCAGGACTTAGAGCGGATCGCATCGTTCTCGCTTAAAACTCCTGTGTCGCTGATAGGATCTTCTGTTTTTTGTTCGTCGATTTGCTTGAGCACTGGTGATCGAAAAATACACGCATTAGAAAAAAGAAAAGCTCCGAGCGAGTTGTTGCATTTTTTTAGTGCGTTTAGTCATCGATGGCCGCAATTTTGCGTTTCACAACCTTAATGTCAGGCTTTTGACCGTTCTTTTCGGTTTTGAGTTATTGATTGTTTCCAGCATTTGGTGTATCGGGTAGATGTTCCTACCGTCCTTTTTTTTTCTTTAGGATGTACGAAACGAAAAACATTTACAATTTCTAACAGATGCTACTTCTATCGTACAATATGTCTTAGTTTTCGTAAACTTGCAGAAGAAATAAACATTGGTTTGCTCATGAAGGCAGCATCTATAAATGTTTCTGCAGTGACGGATAACCTTAAAGCAGTACTTTGGACATACGCCAATGAGAATCTCGCGTTTCGATCAGGCATAGTTACTACGTAGGTCCATCGTTTCTCTAAGATATAGAATGCTAGCCAGCTACCGACAAGATAGAAATACCTCTAAGAGGTGAAAACACTGAAACCTATGTTACCGCTATAAATTAGAATATATGGAAGAACTCTTGGTACATAGATCACCGAAAAAATCACTCAGAGACTAATGTTTATTCATTTCATTATTTAAATATTGTGTAGTGTGTTAAGTCGTGTTGCTCAATAGAAGGCGAGAGTTGAGACTATTAATTCTTTTTTTTTCTTCCGTAAGCTATACCAAAGCTGTAATGTCATGCGTATTCGCGCAAATATCTTCACTCAGTATTTTCTGCTTTGAGCTTGTATTTAGGCGAAAACCTATGATGGCTCTTGGGTCGAAAGTGAATTAAGGCAAAAGTTAATTAAGGCCCAGTAACTAATACCCAGTTCAGTAGGCACTCAAACTCACGAACTTTGGTGTTAATTAAGGCGATAGTACCACTTGTGATGGTCGAACCCACGACCTTTGGTGTTAATTAAGGCAACGTTAACTAAGGCACTCTTAATTCAGATAGAATCAGTTAGGGCACTCGAACCCATGACCTTTGGTGGGAGTCGAACCCACGACTTTCAGTGTTAATTAGGGCGAGTTAAGGCACAGTTAATAAAGGCAGAGTAATTAAGGCCCTCGAACCCACGACCTTTGGTGGGATAAAACGGGTAATAAGAAGTAACAGCGCATGCGAATGAAAATGTCAAGTAATTTAATGAATGTCTCGTGAGCGCACAGGCTTTCACCTTCATCCTCTTTAGCGTATGCTAAAGTGACGGTCAACTTTTTTTTTAAACTTTGGGTAACAGCGCAAACAGACGACCACAAGAAGGGAGACACGTTTGCGCTGTTACCCAAAGTTTCAAGATGTACCAACTCGCCCAAAAAGAAGTATTGATGAACTTTTTTTTAATCTGTTTGAACAAAAATAACCTTCTTTCCTTCTTGGTGCGTTGATCTTTGGTAAGCAGTACATTTCTCTATGCTTTCAGTGCTGAGTACACAATAGCAGCAATATATAATAGCACTGGACATAGTGACGTTGCAAGATGGGCACAGCCTCTTATTTGACCCGCGTATTTGACCCGCGTCTTATATGACCCGCGTTTTCGCCCGAACAATACATGCCTTGATTTATTGATCCATTGTGAAAGGTCCCTAAAAGGCCCATAAAGATAAACGCCATCGCAAAAAAAAAGAGAGAAACAAAAAACATCGTGGATGACTGCAGAATAGTACATAAATACAAAGGGGGCTTTTCCTGGAAGGGGTGATTTTTTCGAGCCATAGGGCTTAGGACTCGATCTGATGTCACGCAATTTAAAGTTCTGCACTTGACTGACTTTATCTCCGTCCTTCAATTCTGCAAATTAGTGGTTTCTTGGAACGCTGGCTTTTCCCAATCATGTGGTATGTTATGTTGCTCTGCTATGGAGCAGTGTTTTATGTTGATATAGCAACACGGCGTAGCGTCCTGCCGCAGCATTTATTGATAATTTAAAGTACTGTGGCGATTACTTTCACTATTATCGATAAGGGACCGCACATCATCGCCAAAAGTTGTTTGAAAGTGTGCACCGGAGGCCTACCACAATGTTGAAATTTATGTGATTTGATGCGAGCAAGTATGGGGGGTCTTGCTATATAATTGAGGCAACAATAAAAGTGTGCAGTTATTGAGCGATAGGTTGGCATGAAATCGATAACTTACAGGTGTACACACTTTTTGCAGATGTTTTTAATAAGGCACAAAACTGCAAATTTGGGTATGGTGACCAATAGTAGACACTAGGGAGGCTAGCTGTGAAGCAATGGTCATGCGTTGAAATTCTTGGTAATTTTGTTGTTTATTATCCGCGAAATACACGAAGTACGGCCACAGAAAGCAGGGTTATTCATAAACGTTACGCCTGAAAAAAAAATGAAAAAGAAGAAAAAACAATCGAATAACAAAAACAACACAAAAAAAAAACAATATGAAAATCACAAAACTTCAATGAAGCCCATAAAGTAAGGAGAAAAAACACCTCAAATGAAAAACAAGTAATTTGGTGCACTGATGGCAACCTAGAAATACAAGTACATACGTATCCCGCAGTAACGGAAACTTACAGGCCGCAAAATTACCCCACGTGCTTAGGAAATTGCGTGAGCAGTGTGCAATAAGACCTGCTATTAGAGTTCTGGATTGAGAAATTACTATCCATTACTTCATGAGGGACGCAGTTTTCAAACTGAAGAAGGTGAATTTATATCGAATAGTAAAATAATATTGTTGAAGTTTTTTTTAAGTGATGAGAGAGACTACTCAACATTGATCACGAGTTTATTCTAAGGACCCGCAACACAAGCTCTCTTTCCTTTTTTAATTACTTTCATACGTAAGAGCAACGGACTTGGTAATTGAAAGCGAAATTCTCCAAGAAAAGTCGCTAAGACACATCAAAAGATTTGGTTAGGGAATCGTGTTATTGGGCTAATCATCATCTTGGTTTCTTGTTCAGGGCTTAGGTAACACACCATACCATGGTGAATTTTCGCAGGCTTTTACTTTGAAGCCATGCTTTGTTTCACTAATGTTTCAGTTTGCTCCACTACGTATAGTGTCTGTCCACCGCGGTATTGTCCATAAGCTAATGTCGTAGTGGGGGTCATCATCATCATCAGTCTATATTTTATGTCCACTGCAGGACGAAGGCCTCTCCCTGCGATCTCCAATTACCCCTGTCTTGCGCTAGCGTATTCCAACTTGTGCCTGCAAATTTCCTAACTTGAGTGGGGGTACTCAGGATCAATTTTGACCACCTGATGTTCTTGGACGTGTACCCAATGCACGGTGGATGGGTGTTTAGATGGGTGTTTATGCATTTCGTCCCCATCGAAATGCAGCAACCGTGACCGGGATTTTATCCCACGCCCATTGGCTTAGCAGCTCAACACCATGGCTACTAAGCCACCACGGTGGTTAGTCCATAGAAATATGTTCTACAATGTTATTTCACTTGGACGCAAGAGTTCAACTTCATTTCCCTTGCGGTTAAGTGGTTTTCTTTTTTTTCTTGTTGTTTGTGTACTTCCTGACGAGGCATTTAAGTTCGTTAGTGTGTGGCAACTCATATGCCTTATCGATTTTTTTTTATCTGCAACCACGGAGTGTCTGCAACATAATGATAACATGCAGTCTTTGTAGCGCTTGTGTAGAGAACAGGGACAGTGGCTCAATCAGCTGCATACAAGCACTTTTAGTCCCTGGTGCCTTGTCTTTTGTTTGTCTTTTTTCTTGTGTTTATGCTCTCATATTTTTGGCGATGCATGTATTGAGTGTAAAACGAGTATGTGGGATGAAAAGGAAAATTGAAAATAAAATAAACTGAAAGCAAAATGTTTCTGTAAAATCTGTTGTGCCCGCATACATGCAAGCGTTAGTCATAATTAAGTAGCCGAATAGTAAAAAAAATAACAAATTTTTTACTGCGATAAAAATTTGAGCACTCGAAAACCAGTTTGTCTGTGAGGAACATGCTTAACCTAAAGCCTCCGGATAACTTTCAGTGGTTTTTATTGGGGAGTGGAAAGAGATAGGGCGAAAAGATGCAGAATTAAGAACCTGAAAATTTTAAAAATTTCGCTTGGCAGTATTCCAAGACGTGAGTTAACTTTAGCAGTCGTAGTGAAGCGCTAAGGCAGGGTAACTTAACGCCGGCTAACAGAAAGCTTGTAGTACAAAATATGCGAGAATCCACGTGGAATCTATTCACAATTCGATACTCGTATTGAATTGTTTCATTTGGTTTTTTGTGGCTGTTTGTAACAAGTTTATTTCAATACTGCTTTTCTTGTATTTTCAGAGTATATACTCTAGATATTTGTAATTTGATAGCATTTCAGAAACTTCTAAGAAAGTTTTACATTTAATTTTTATGCAGATTGTAGTAACTGCTTAAACTCGTCTGTAGCTAAGTATTAACTTTGCATTTCCATTCCTTAGTGTGTGCTCTATTGTACTGCGGTGTTTGTTAAGCGTGAGTTTTCCTTTTATTTACGTTAGTGCTGTTACCGCTCAGAAATTTTTCTATGGGGCTGTGAACTAGTCAAGCTGTTTTGAAAAACAACTTTTTGTCACAGTCCTTCTTTCTGTATCTTGACAGAATAAAATAAATAAACTTGATTTGAAACCGGGTCATAGTATTCCGCAATGCGAGACGCCTGTACAGAAAGCACTCAGACAAGTGGAGTGAGTAAATTACCCAAGGTTGTACACAGTTCCGCTTTGTTGTTGCTGTTATTATTGTAGTATCTTCTTTGCAGAATGATTTCTTCTTTCCTTCCTCCCAGCAAGTACATAAGTTTGTGTCCACGTTTACAGATAATTTCGCTCAATACAAGCTTTGGTCTTCGCTACATCGTTAACTTTCTAAAACACTTAACTTCAGTCGCATTTTTGAAACTGTGTGTAAGTTTTAGTTTATTGATTATAGGTATGTAATATTTTGAGATGGGCCACAATATAACGTAAGAGGCACCTTAAGGAACACAAACGTATACTGGCTTTCGATCTACTGCCACGCCAGAAACTTCGACATTTACACGAATACAGTGCATAGCCTATATACCTTGAACTAGTAACCGACTGAGCTCACGGTTATCAGTCGGCATTGTAGTCGTGACCTCGCCGAGACACTGAAGGCCGTAGCTAGACAGCTGATTAAAATCTAAGCGGGTGGCCAGCCACTTCGGCCCGACTCATAAATACGTTCTAGGGACTCCCGGGGGGCTGTCTCGGTGAACGGAGCTCGTCGAACCAATGGGCTTCTCAAAACGTTTAAAAAACGGGGGGAACAAAAAAAAAGAAAAACAAGAAAAAGAAAACAGAAAAAGAAGACCATGGCGCCACCGCCAGTGTAGTGGTTGCCGGGCCACGCGGTAAGTTGCATAACGGTTTCTCGTTTATGTTAATTTTCAGTTTTTGTTTCTTGTGGGAGGGGGGCTTGTGCACTGGTGCCAGTGTTAAGACCCTACACCTGGTGAGCAGCTGGCATTGACGGTATTTGTTTACGCAGTGGCTAGAGGACGTTCTTAAGTTAATTGCGTGAGTGTGCATGTCTATTCGGTGGCAATGCTGCTTCTGCGAGCGCGTTATTGAGGTTACAGTTATGGAGCTCGACAAAGTGCTGCGGAGAAGCGAGATTCACGGGCTCTTAATGCGCTCGACGCAGCTGAAGAGTTCGTCACGTGTGGAATACGTGAGCATTCGCACGGTGCTCACGTATTTGATTGGATCTCCACCCACGCATGGCGTGAATGAGTTGAAGAGGTACACACACATCAAGATGTGTATAGAAATAGCAGTATAGGAACGTAAGCCACCTGAGTACTTCTGCTAAGGTCAATGTGTTTGTCGATGGAAGTGGCCAAATGCATAAACGACATGTGACTTTTAGCTTTCGAGCTCCTGTACAACACTTCGCAATGTAGTGATAGATGTTTAAATCATGGACCCGGGACCTCCAAGAGTTGCGACATAATGTTAACGCATTCCTCTGGCATTTATCGTTAAATCGCCACTTAATGTTCTTTCTCTTAGTTTCCTTTTCTTCTTTTTGTGTAGCAACATGGGAAGATAGGCTACGCCAGGGCCAGCTATACCGAAATCCCCATTTTTACTCAAGAAACAATAGAAAAGAGAAAAAATAAAATATCCCAAAGCACGTTACACACACGAACACAAGATTATCTCATCTACGGGCACCAGCACCGAAAGCACAGTACACATTCCAGAGCGACATGTCGTGTTAATTTCCAATATTTACGATAAAAATCTACAACGTGCGTAACAATACTTGTTGCTAAGGCTAGAGAAGCGCGTGGCACTCCCGGAGCCACGTATGTCTTCCAGATTCTCCTCAGAAATCTTTCGGACTTGAAGCTTATGACGAGACGTGTACAAAGGAACGCTTTCGACTGACTATGCCGACGGGAGCATAGCGGCCGAAAGGAGCGCTCAATATGAAACGCAAACGCCAAATACTCCTAGTCGCTCTGAATAAATAGCAAAAAGGAAAGACGGAAGCAACAACAACGACCGCGAAATCAACGTTTGGTTGGACGAAGACAGATACAGATTCGGGTGGCCGTTGATATGGAACAACAAAGGGCGCACATCGGCGAGGGCACGTTGATGATTGCCGGTGTGCGTGCGTGCGTGAGTGCGCGGTAGAGTGCAGAGAGGCGGTGGCTTCGTATACGGGCTCGGCAGCAAAAATTGCGCGGCGTACACCACTGCTGAGCACGGAGGCAGGGAAGACAGCGTCCATCGCGCACCGTTTGCAATTGCTTGCCCTCGAGAGGAGAGAGAGAAATAGAGGGAAAGAGGACTCCTGGCAGAAATCATCGTAGCATGAAAACGATATACCCGGCTCTAATAACCTTCCGGTCTCTCATGAAGGCGTACTCCTTCCTCCATCTTTTCTTCCTTCCTTGCGTCGTCCTCCGCAAGGCTGAGCCGACTGGCGCGATAGAAACCTGGCTGGCCAGCAAGTATAGCGCTCCGAGATTTCCTTGGTCTCCCGCTTTTTGCGCGAGTGTGTATGTTTCAGCTCCGGCAATGTCCGCCGTTGCGTTCGAAGCCTAGTTTTTCCCCGCACTCTTTTTGTTATGTCTTTATTCTCGCTTGCTCGTTCTGTTCTCTCACTTGTCTCAGTGCGGAGGGGCATTTGAGATTGGAAGAAGAAGGCAACTGCCTCAAAATAGCCGACGTCGCCGTGGGGCTCCGCGGAAACGCCGGATTGCCTGCGGTTCTCGAAGCGGACTCTATTGTCTCTGCGCATTCGAGGAGGCTGCAAAAGAAACAAGAAAACGTGGCTTTGCAAACACAGATGACAAAGGAAAAGAAACATTTGTGGAGGCAGGGCCAAAATGGAGTATCACGTAAGAGCTTGGCTCACTTTGGCGTTCCAGCCGGGATCAGTTTTTACAATCACGGAAAATGCCGGTGCTGAGTCTGTTGTTTTGCGAGCCAACTCGCTATTGTCCGTATTCGACGTTCAGATTACACGGCTTATCCCCCGAGTAGATCTCAGCAGTTTTCAAAAGAACACCACGCCGCCTGTTTTGCCTCCTTGACGTTCGCAGAAGTTCGAACATTACGCGTGCATGGGCCTTAACTCTCGGCATGAGAGTGTATGAAAATATGTTTGATGAAAAAAAAATGTTCAAGAGAAAAATGACAACGGAAGGGTACGATGTGATCACGGGCGCAAGTCACAATCTGGGTAGCAATGCAAATAAGCGTTCTAGAGCTTTGGCCTCTCACACTTTGTCGAAGTCACCTTCAGTGTTCTTCAGAAGTCCACCTACATGGAAATTTTTCGTGTTCACAATCTGCATTCAAAATTCACCCCGCCTCTAGACACAAAGAGCTTGCAATGAAAGAGGAGTCGAGTGTTTCCATATGGAGTCGCGCCAGAGAGCTGCTCCTGCGGCATCTACAGGGCACTGAGCAGATTTTCCATTCCCGACGCGAGCAACCCTTTACTAATCTAACGATAACCTGCAATTTCCTATTCAGTTTAGGCTTAGGTTTTCTCTATGGATTTAAAACTTTACTTTCCAGATAAGTTTAGTTGTATATTTATTAAATAGGTAGGTATTAGAAAGTGGGAAGCACATGGTGGTGCCGAGATTAACACTGAATATAATATTTTGCATAGTGTCAAATAAGGAGAGATAAAATCAAAATAAAGACAGGGACGTTAACCAGAGGACACCTCCGGTTGGCTAACTTGTACCGGGGGACGGGAAAGGGACGAAAGATGCGAGAAAAAAGTCGCAGTTTCTCCCGAAAGGTGAAGAATTGATTGCGATAGCAAAGTAGTAGGCAGCTCTACGAAGTAAAGATAGTAGTTTTTTCGGCCGTATAAACTTCTAAACATTGGCGTACTAACTAAACTAACTAGCATTGTGTTATGCGCGCACAAGCAAACATGAACGCTTCTCACTCGATGACCGCGGAAACGCGCAGTCCAAACGCTGGAGTGAGTAAGCGTGGTGGAATCAGCGAGCGAATTGACCTTCGTGCCACCGCTCGCATCAACGCGAACTAAGCCGCAAAAGAACAGCGTAGGGCGGACTCTATCACAGCCGCAGAGGGCTTTCAAGGTACTGGGGCCCGAGCGCACGCATGCGGCGTAGAACGCATCCCCTATCTTTCCTTACCCTCCCCCCGGAGCCTTGCGGGCAGGCGCGCGTGGCCGTTCGGGTCGCCCAGACTATAACGTCGCAGTTGGATTTGCACTTTCAAGACACAGCGGCTCGGAGTAGAACGTCCGCCCCCCCCCCCTGCCAACCCTCCCTCTGGAGCGTTGCGCGTGACGGGAAGACGGTGCGCTTCATTCCCGCTTCCCTTGCTTGCGTGCGGGAGATTGAGCCGCGATTGCCGGCTCACCGTCACCCGCTTTCGCTCGCACATACAGCATACCGCACACGGCGATGGTTTTATCTCCCTTAGACTTTATACGGAACCTCACGGCGACGGCAACGGCAGAAATCCGCTTGGAGTGTTTATATAATTGCTATCGCAATAAGAGAACAAGCAATACAGAACTGCCTCTGAGGCTGCTGTCACACATTCTGCGAAAGCGTTGCATTGTCAATACAGTGTCAATGTCCCACTAATGCATTCAACTTTATATATAGCGGCTAGCACTGATGTCTGTGCAGGCCAACATCCTAGAATTTTAGCTTCTATGATTGGGCACTTGTCCAGCTGGTAAAGCGTGGCGGAGAGCGCGGCTCTTGGCGGGTTGAAACGAGTACACTCGCCAGAAAGGTGCGCGATTTGTTTCGCTGCACCCGCAGGAGGAATGGCAACGCAGTTGGATCTGCCATCATGGCGCAGATCGGGCAGCGGCGTCGCTTGAACATTCCTGCAGATGCCACGCTGACTAGGCAACCATTGAAATATTTTCTCGTGTCCTTTGTCGACTACTCGATGGTGGACTTGTCTGATTTCTGCGGTGAGCTGCTCACGTGATCTATGACGCAGTGCGGAGGGAAAACTCTGGAGGGATGCCTTGGAGTCACAGAAGACTGACCATGGATGGGGTGGTTTCCCCAGAATGAAAATGAAGAGCCTCGCGGAGGGCTACCAGTTAAGAAGCTGTCGTTGATGTTAGACGGGAAGTTTTTTTGCTGTATTTTGATGGATCCTGCTAGAATCACGACAGCGGCAGCTGAACTTGTAGGCATGACTGAGCCATCAGATAATTTCTAAACAGGCTTATTGCGAAGCGCGCCTATTCCATTGTACAAAAAAGCGTGATGAAGGAAGGAAAAGATTTTTCAGCTTTATGGAATGGACACCCCATGAACGACCCATCGAAATATTGTTCTGTAATATTTTCTTTTTTAGCACATCACACGGTTATCAAAGCATCATAGTAAAAGACCAACTATGATGAACATGAAAATTGAACATATGTGTTGATTTCGGCATATTATGCATATATAAATGCAGCACAAATTTCAACCTACATAATGTTCGAATAGAGTAGCCTGTCGTTCTCTCAGCTAACAATCAGGGTTATCTTCCATAGTCTTCATGTATGGACATCTTCAACGTTCATTGCTTTAGTCTAGAGTTTCGTGGTAGTATAACACGAATCGAGCGAAGAACATTGTACTTCTTTTCGCGAGAGTAATAATTATTTTCTTGTCTGACGTTCACCCGCTAAGCAGATATACTGAGAACTTTGGTAACGTCACTCATCCAGTATCTGCTGGGATGCACGCAAATTCATAGTTTCCAAGAAAACTTTCGTTCACTAGGTTCTGCAATAGGTGCTATTATTATTATTATTATTATTATTATTATTATTATTATTATTATTATTATTATTATTATTATTATTATTATTATTATTATCATCATCATCATCATCATCATCATCATCATCATCATCATCATCATACAGCGACCTCACCACAATTCGGAAAGTTCTATGCTTTCCAACAGGCGTGAAAGTTGGGACCAATACACAAGCGGGCTGCTACGAACTTTGTACAAAATATCAGCTTTTTTTTAATATAAAGCCCTTCAAAGGTGATCTCGTAACTAGAATATTCAATCACAACCCCGGTCTTTATTAGCAAGTTTTTATCACTTTTTGTTATTGGAGTTTACTCAGCTGCGAGGAATGGTGCGAAAAAGAGTTTTGACGCTTTGAAAACATTTATCTCATTCAAATCGCTCTGAGGCTGTTGTGTAAAAGACCATCGTGAAGCATTCGTGTTCACGTGAAGATCATTCCGGTTGGAGTCGATAGGGCTGCGGCATCAGACTCGGAGGCTTGGATGAGCCATTTATCTCACTACTCCACGAAGCCGTCTTACAAAAATACAAGAAAGTAAAGAACGTATAGTAGCACCAGAATGAAAATATGCAACAATACGCGCCCACGCGATGCCACAAGAAGCTATGCATATCGAGAAGATGGTATTCTCGCGTTTCATTGTTTTCTGCCGGACAAATACGGTACGTTTAGCATGGCTTCACCTGGCTTGGCGTGGCTTTCTGCGATCCCTTTATAGAATGTCTTGAGTGCGGCTCAGAGCAGGCTGATGCGTAGGGAGTATCAAAAGTAAAGAGGCGTTCGTATTTAAACAGAAGCATTTGAGCATGCTGTGCAGTCGGTAATCAGCATCGAGCATGCAGTGCCTCGGCATTTACCTCTGTTTCGTTATAGATAGAATATCAATTTTCCTTTTCTGGTGAGAAAAAAAAAAAAAGACGGGGGCGGGGGATGGACAGCGACTTCGAGGGTGCCGCTATAAACGCGCGAAAATGTCAGCAGCGATGATTGTAATCGCGAGATTCGGTAAACACGACAGCAATTAGAAGCGAGCATTTTGCACGCGCCCTTATATAGGTAGCGAAATTATAGGGCGTGGAAGCAAGCTCCGAGGGAACGAAGCTCCCGCACAGTCGTTCGGTACAAGAATGGCGTTGTACAAATCGGGCATGACGTGTGTGTCACAAAGAGGAAAAAAGAAAAGTGCAAATAAACGGAAGATGCGCGAGCACATAATTTTGCTCTCCGTGAGGCCGAGCAGAGATGGCGCGCGTTCACTCCGCGATGTAGTTATGGCGCGCGCATTGTTGGGTCATCATGATGAAGGGCGCTGACGTTGCTGTAAAAATAGCAATAATAATGCGTCCCCGAAATAAGGAAGCTCGGCATGCCGCTCATCTTTCGGCACGCTTTCTAACGGTCGGCCCGTAATTCTAACGAGTCGGGAGCTGGTCTCGCCATGGCCGGCATTCATAAAGGAGCAGCTTTCCGCTTAAATGGCGCCATTCGCTGGAAACAAATGAGCATGAGCGGGGCCTTCCGATCACAGCAAGGCACGATGGGTGCTGAAAGAGCCGCCGTGCCTTTAAAATGAATGGTTTCGCTAACGGCGTGTTTTATGCCGTGCTTTCTGCGCTGGCGCAACATTCAGCCCGACGATCTCTTCACTTTCTTTGTCAGTTTCTCTGTTTTTTTTCGTTACATGGAAATGTTTCACCGGACGCACATTAGTGCTTTAAAAGATTGGATTCACAACGGGCATGACAGGGACAGTGATTTCGAGTAAAAAATATACAAGGGAAAAGAACGCGAGAAAGAGGTTACGCAATACATCCCGTTGTTTGTGAGGTATACGTGGCCTCTTCTTGTAGCGTGTCACACAATTTCGCCATTTCGTTCGTTCTTTTTTTTTTTCGCGAGGCATTAGGGGAACTTGAACAAACAGTCAACGCTCTAATGTGGTCGCACATTACAACGACCATTGCGCAAGCCCCACCGTGCCCGTATTTTCCCTAAAAATACCCTCCGGGTGCTCGTTTGGCCGTGGCCGTTGATGCGAAAGTATAGATTGTGGCTCATGCGGTGTCTTTTTTTTTTCTTAATTCTGTCTATATTGATCCCATGGCGTGCACTCTTATGGCAGTCTTGTTGCCGCCCAGGGACGATTTACTTGTTGAATTTCTCTCGCAAAGCACTAAAGAATTGTGGTGTATAAGTGGACCGTATACGTACAATAAACGTACGGTCAGCGACATGTCCCTGAAAAAAAAAACAGGGTTCAGTGTTTCTGTAATGTTGGTAGTTATTCTAACTGTTCCGAAGATAAATATTCACCCTGCTGGCTAATGATGAATTCGGTTTCAGCCTCCAAATGTATGGTTTTATTGTTGCCTGTGCTGGGCAGGGCACGTTGCAAGCTGAGTTACAGCCTCTAGCATTTGCATCGCCAAATGGATGATCGAGTTTGGTATCTCTAATAAAGAGACATTAATGCTGTTCTGTTTCTTGGCTTTGTCGGGTTACCTCACGTACTATTTATATTTAGATATCACTAGAACGTCGCTTCATCTGCTGTATAGCGAATAATAATACAGAAAGGCCGATATAAACTAAATAGGGATAGGTGGTTGACAGTGCTATTCCTGAACTAGCATTTCTTTGCAAATGGCCCTTGCATAGCCCGGAAAATAGTCCTGTGTAAAACAGGCACTTACCTCTGCAACTGCAAAGCGGTAAATTATTCTGTGTTGCGATCGTTCGCCCAAATCCCCGAATAACTCGCCGGATTATAAATAAAGTTATCATTCATTCATTCATTCATTCATTGCGATCGTTAACTGTACTATCCAAAAAATATAATTCCATGTTGCTAAAAGTGAAAGTTTACGATAGCCCCGGAGCGCAGCCTTGAGCAGAGCTTTTTAAAAAGGAGGGAGGGAGAGACATACGGAAGGAGAAACTAGACGAGTGTCCGTATTGCTAACCAACGCTAGGGGTAAGGGAAAGGGTGAAGAGAAAGTGAGAACGAGGGAGAGAAAGACGGAATAAATGTGACAGTACTTGCGTAGAAAAAAAGAGAGTGGGCACTAAAACGAAGCCCAGGTCTGCGCTGTTCGGCTGGTGGGCATTTCATGACTGTTGCTCTTTAATGACACACACCAGGCGATATTTCAGCATAACTGCTCGAAAAAAAAAGGATTCTCGAGGAGAAATAACGTGCGGGGAACTTTAAAACTCTCTCCTTTCTTGCACTGATCATGTCGACAGAGGAATTCGTAATTAGTCGAGATCCGCAGTCCGCAACGGACCGACGGGAGAAGGGAGTGAAGGCGATGGAAAGAGAGCGAGTGAAATCACTTTGGAGCCATCGTCCCTTAGTTTCTGTGACACAAACTCGCAATCAGAACCTGATGTCATTTTACCTCAGACACTTCTTCTTTCTTTGTCCTTCTCAATCGCAAAGCGCGACGGCCAATTTTCTATTGCATGTTTTTTTTTTCTTTCCTTTTTCTGGTTTGCGAAGTGTCACCTGCCAGCAGGAACAGGAGCATCAGCTCAGTTCTAAGTTGTGCCCGGCCTTTGCCGCACTCGCCTCCAGCGCCGCAACTTTGTCGCCGAGTTGATCCGTCTTAGCCGCACCTCACTGATGCGCTTTCCCAACCCTAGGAGTGTCCTAATTTGTCCTTTTCCCCGGAGATTGGGAAAAAAGGCTGCGGGTTTCTCTCGTCGTCTCGTTCGTTCTTCGATTGTCCTTACGGGTTCCGTTCTTTTGCTTCTTTATAAATTCATCGCTTCCCTTTTCTTTTTTTAAGTAATGAACAACCTCTGCACCGCTTTCGCAGCAGTTTCTGTATTTTTGGCCTACTTTGTTTTACTAAGTGGGTCGAATTTACTCTGTTCTTCATCCTATGCGTGAGTATGGTATCTACTTTTGTTTTTCCGGTTTGGTCGCTGCCTCGTGCGGCTCGCCCAACAGTGAGGCTCTGGGTAAGCCTCAGGCCTTCACGGCGAAGTCTCCAGAGGCTTGGTGAATGCCCGCTGGCGTCAGCGTGAACAAAGCTGTCCTTCCGGCGTTTCCTGTACGGAGAGCCGCCTCGAGCTTGCGTACCCTGCAGCAGTTTCTGTGCGGCAGTTTATTCGCTGGTACCACTTTCTCGTTTTCTTCCCTAGCTTGAAATACTTCTACGTGACGTACGTTTCAAACAAGCTCTTTCAGTAAGTGTAGAAATATCTTGCACCGCTCATAATTTAGTCAAGTAATCTATAATAGTTCAGTGTCCGTCAAGCTGTCACTTAATGTTTTCGCCTTTTATACCTGTTATCGGTGCTGTCATCGGTCCACACAGTGTGCTGTACTAAACTATTATATACGCTCTATCGAAATGAACATTCACTAGACCACCAGAATGATGCAAATGAGAGCTTGCATCGGGCCTCGAGGCCAATAATAATTTAGATGACGAAGAGTAACTGTAAGTCAAGAATGACCAAATCATAAAGCTGCATTGTCGCTATTTCGTCCGAATTGCGAAGTGACAGTGCTGTCCCTGCAGCGATAGCCAACGCAACATTACGCACAATAAGATCGCGTTGCTTTAGGCGGTAATGGTTGCCGGAAACGTATGCAATGGTGCGATAAAAACCTTTCCATTACATCCCGCCTTTAACCAGGCAGCGCATGACACCCACCCTTTAATTGCAGCGTTTCAATTTTATGACTGCAGTAGCAGTTTAAAGTTCGAAATTGGACTTGCTGCGTCCGTCCGTCCATTCATCCTTTTTCGTTACCCAATCGTCGTCGGTCCATATTATTGTCGTCATTTTCACTCTCACGATTTCGAAAAAAAAAAAAGCTCGCAGGCCCTTATTCACAGCTGGAGTGGCCTAAATACCCTAGTATCATCATATAATATACTGCGATTATTTTCTGTGTACAACCGCGTGCCTTTTTTTTTTCTTCCTCAACATACAAATTTGATCCTAACTTCAGCATTTCCCGCGAATCCGGAAAATGCAAGAAATTACCAGCCGCTATTGATTATGCTACGCAATTTCATGTAGGTCATCTTTGATGTAGATTGGCTGAAATGGACCTCGTGCCTTCTCATGAGGCGTCCCGCGGAGCCAAGCTGTAGCTTCAGGACGCAAAAGTAAATAAATAAATAAATAAATAAATAAATAAATAAATAAATAAATAAATAAATAAATAAATAAATAAATAAATTCTAATTCAGATTGTTAAAAGATCTTAAAAATTATACTGTGTTCGAAGCCCATTTAGCTTACTACATTCACGCCGTCTTATGTTTATTCCACACGATTAACATCAATATTGTTATAATATATTTTCCTTTCTTTATTATATGGTATTTAGGAGACTGTTGACGCCTTTAATTGGCGTCGGCTACTCCTTTTCACATAGAGATATGAAAGAAAAAAAAGAATTAACCTCTTTTGCTACTTGAACTTTCCGGCAAATATTATGCGAAGGAGCTTCAATTATACAAATTGCAAGGCAGAAAGTTTAAGCCTTCTTGTATGGTGAATCTCTACACAAGTCTCTAGGATTATCCAAAGAGCGATAAACGTTAAGCAGGACGCGCCAAACCTAAGTATCCATACTTGCCGACAAGGGACAACGCTCCAAAAGCTCAGCCAACCGCACCGAGCAACGTTTCGGCTGAGACACGTATATTGATTTTCGATCAGGTCGTTTCTGACGCGTAGACGACATAGTTCAAGAGCTCTTTTGCAATGCGTGATAGCTTTAGATATGTACCGGGTGGAGAGCCGACACTCCTCAAACCCTAATTCCCTGATGTGAGGCAAGGTGTGATAATGATAGGGCATCAATGAGCCCTATAAGCCTGCGTTCAAGATTAGGTGAAGGTTCATTTAGATAGTGTTGAGTAAGGCTAACTTGCATGCATGACAATTATATAAGGAATAGTTTGCCTAATAAACATTTATTTTCTGCAATTTTTGCAAGCGCGCAGATATATACATGTGTACTAACTACCTAGTGCATATGAGCAAATGTTTACAAGAAATTAAATGAAGGCAATGGCTAAGCTAGCCTCTTTCAGGAGGTGGATGTATACATTGTTTATCTTGCTACGCTCTATATACAGCTCTAGTCACGAGTTATGATTAACCACGTCTTGTCACCTGAAGATCAAGTTTTGCAATATCGACTCGACGAACTTTTGATGACAGTGCCATTGAAAACCCTTCATGTTCCTGACAGATGCACATAGTCTACAGTGCATGTTGCAGCATAGCAGTCGTAGATACGGCATTTCTGCCTTTCATGGCACACCTATTCTGTGCTATGGAGGTGCAGAAAAAGATAGAAAAAGGTGCATCTGTCGGATTTCTAGTTTGCATTTGGGCACAACTTGGAAGCAGTTTAGTGCATAAACATAAATATGGATTGAGATTGAAGTTGTGGCCTATGAGTTGCTTAAACCAATACAACGAACAAGGACACGTTGCATAGGATGACAGTAAGTACAATTGCACACATCACCGTTAGTTGTATAGCATTTAATTAATCGCTTCACTAAACTTTCGCGTCAGATATGTTCAAACATGTACGTTGGATTTGCATAATTTTTGTCACTTTTGCTGTAGACCAGTGACCAGAGCGAGAGATGGATTATTGAATTGACTTCAGGTGATCGAAATGCTTGCTTCCAAATTTGACGTTGACAATGATGGCGTGCTTTACATTTATAAATTTGTGAAGGTATGGATCTCTATTTGCGGTTACAAAAAATACATTTTCTCATTTATTTTCTGTCTAAGACGCGGATCCCCAAGGTTTGCAGCAAAACCTGCTTTCCCTTGCCGTGTACTGGTTCACAACACGGCAAGAGACACCACGGCAAGGTAGACTACAAGGCCGCAATTTCAAAACATTGAAAAAAAAAATGAAGGAATAGGCGACATCAATAAGCTCTGAAAACAAACAAGCAAGCACACACACACACCGCACACACAGAGCGCACAGTAGACTAATCAGGTACTTATCACTCATAGGCAGTCCATCAGTTTATAGTCGCCCTTAAATAATTGCGAAAGGCCGCTGACTGCACGCCTCTGCTTATCAAGGCATGACCATGAACCAGGCACTTTGCTCAGTGTTAAATGACGTCGGTCAAAGATGTCGAAACGGCTACTCAAGCGAATTCGTCGCTGACCATACTGAGGGAATTCTATAGCAATATGCTCCACTGAAGCGTCGAAATAAGGCATGCAGGCTACGTCTAAACCTAGACGTTGGATGTGGTTGTTGTTGTTGTTGCTGTAAATGAGGCTGAAGTTAATGTAGATGATGATGTTCAATATAAATATAAGGCTCATACCTATTATTAGAGATGGGCGAAAGATGGGTTATTTCCCAGTGATAACCAGAAATAAATTTTCAGGACTGTAATGCTATAAGGGATATTGAAAGGCGAAATTACATGTTAAAATGAGAACAGCAGCCTTTGTAAGAATCACGTAATTATTAATTGCGAAATACAAAGAGAGAGAGAGAGAGAGAAAGAAAGAAAATGGGTTCCAGTTTACTCAGTTGGACTCAATAAGGAATTCCTGGCCGTAAAGCAATCATCCCTTCCAAGTGAATCCTGGAGTCGATGCTCCAAACGAAAGAATAACGGGATCTGTAAAGTTCACGCCAAGTCATCGAAATAGTTTTAACGTTTTTGTCTGGGAAGGTTAAAGCAATTCCAAGATATAAAGATGTGGTAAATTGCTTTTTTCTAATTACAAAAACAGCAGTGTTATTTGTGTCCAGTATTAGTGGCAGGCCCACGTTTTGTTTTCTTCCTTCTATATTTTTTTCACTTCCCTTGCGGCGGCGCATAGGGCCTTGGGCTTATTGCACATTTTTACCTTAAGCTCGATGACTAGTGTGGTGCGAACTAATGGGCTGAGGCGATAATATGCCTTAAAAAAACGTGGCTGTTGTTTTTTACACAATATTCTTTTTTTTCTTTAACTTGTCTGAAATACTTAGCAACTGCCTTTCACTAGAATTTGACCTGCTGCACTTTTGTCAAGCAAGTAACACAAATATCGTAGATATATGTAATTTACGAACATTTTTATTGAAATGAAAATAAAATAAGCAGATGTAGTCACCCTATCATTGGGGCAGCTATGCCTTTTCACATAATATTACTATAAATAATCGTGAGATAAGGCTGCATTCATTTGCGTAACATACAACATACCGTATATTGACGGCAAAACTGCTCGATTTCATGCTTACAGAAATAAAGAGGATAGAAAGTGGAAAGGTTATAAAATTACACCCTTCGTTGATGCTTTCTTTTCTTTTTCTTTTTTTTTTTTTTTTTGTAAGGCTTCCCTGCCGTTATAACATTATTTTTGCGCGTAGATGAGAAGTTACTCGCGTATTGTGTTGTGATATATTTCATAAAATACGTCAGAACTTTAGCTGTCTGCGTGATGCTTCACTTCGTAGCAGTTAATGGCTGTTTATGTATTTTTATTTCTCTCTTTGTGTGGCGTCTGCCGCGCATCGCGCTCCTTTACGCTTAATTTTGATGCATAAGTCTTATCTTGGCAGGCTTTGTAAACACCGAGTTCGTTTAATGCCCTTGCTCGCTTTCTCGCAAGTCGTTAGTGGTATGCTCACAATATGTCTGGAAAAAGTACACTTCCAGAATTTTGTTTTCGTTTTGAATGTCGCTTAAGTCAGCTGCGACTGCTTTTTCTTGGCGCAACCACGTTATAAAACTCAATTTAGAGCCTTATCTTTAGTTTCCCGAGGTGGTTCCTGCTCCTAACTGGATCTCACACTGGCTTTTCTGGGTCAGAAAACATCGTCCATTATTATTTCTAAAACAACGTTTCTGGGCGGGTAGTAGAACCCGTAACTTCCACAAGCCCCGAAACGAATTCGTGCCCTTATATATAGTGCTGTTTCAAACCACTGCCAGCATTTAAGGGCTTCAGGCGCAACACCATCGGAACATATGCTGGTATCATTTCTTTTGTCATCACTACGAGAAATCTCGAGTGTTTACTGCCATTATTGGCAATTCCTGCCAAGTACGTTTTCTTCAATTTCCGAGCAGAAGACGGCAATGTCAAGCCATTCCCTTGATGTGTTTTGAAGAACATACAGAAACGAATGACAATCAATCAATCAATCAATCAGTCAATCAATCAACCAATCGATAAGTCAATCGAGCAATCAAGTTTCTTATAGTACCAAGGAACAGCTAAAGAACATTTGTACTGGTTGACTTAAAAAGTAATAAGCAAGGTGCAATCTGCCCAAAAGGGAAATGTTGCAGACAAAAAAATGTGAAGTAAAGAAACAAATATGGAAAAAAGAAATTGAGGAGGCGGACGTAAAAGGGAGTTAATCATATAACAGGCTTTTGAGCACATGAACAGAACACAGGGAACGAACTCAGAAATATGTCTATACAGGGCGAATGCTTCTTACATGTTTTGTGAAGTCGAGCTTTGGGACAGTGGCCACCGCAACAAGGTCACGTAGAAAATGTGCAATGCGGCCAGGTATATTTTTGCGGCACTTAAAATTGTACATGATCCAGAAGACTTGGGCAAAGCACAATTCCATAAATCATCTTATAGAGGAACGAGAAGCCCCGGAACAAACGGAGGTCTAAACACCGACGTAGAGAGGAAAAAAAAGTAAAAAGGTAACACAATAAAACCAAGAGACATGAAAAAAAAACAATACAGAAGATGAACAAAAGGGAACAGGATAAAGAGCAACATAGTGAGGAAAAGTTCAGCATTAACAAAAAATTCAGAGACAGAATACAGACTGTGTGTAATGTGTATAGAGACACAATAGGTGACGCAATGAATCAATCAATAGCAGTGCTTGAACATCAGTCATTGGCGAGACGTGTACATTCGATGAGGCGACATATGCGAGAGGAGAGATAAGCTATGAGAGGAAAGGAGCGGATTGCTGTTGGAAGTGTCAAGATGAAGCACGAAGTTCGTGAGAGAAAGGAAAAAAACACATTTTGAAGGATATCAAGACGGAGAAAATGACAGTTGTATAGAGTTTGCATTCTGTGGAGAGGCGAGTACCTGCTTAAAGAGCCAGGAAGTAGGAACAGTCTGTGTTCACTGGTAGTCTTCTGCAGGACCCGTAGTAAAGCAGAACCTAGTAGATCCGTGCATATAATAATTTCTGGAATAACGTTATAGAAAACAAACGACGTTGTCACGACTTATTCTTCAGCCAGGTGACGGATGTGTGAGATATTTATCCAAACTTGTAAAGTTTCTGGTGCGCGAGGTTAGCAAACTCTGTTTGTATACTCTTCGTCTTCTTCTTCTTCGTCTTCTTCTTCTTCTTCTTCTTCTTCTTCTTATTGTTGTTGTTGTTGTTGTTGTTGTTGTGGTTGTTGTTGTTGCTGCTGCTCATCTATTCATAAGTTTCTATTCATCTATTGATCTATTCAATTCTGCGCCACTTAGGCACGCTTGTGCTTGCATGCCGCAATAAAAGAGTATGACGGGCTAACTTAACATAACCACAGATATCTATGTTTCGAAGTTGATCGGCATCACTATCTTCTTCTTTGAAGGCAAAGCAAATCTCAGTGATAAGAATTTAAGGTCATTCGCGAATTAGAGTGAAATACGATGCAAGGAGTGCAGAGACAACAAATCTGCGGGAGGGGGCCTTAAACTTCTCAACAATTATTCAACTAGCTATTCCACTTGCCCCATACATATCTTTAACGCGCTATCTACATAATGGCTTGCGAAAACGCCTGAATCCTTTCGCCCTCGCTGTTTATCTTCTGAACTAGTTTGCACATGTAGCTTGAGTGTCTCTGTTTATCATCGGCGCAGAAGGATGTGGCCGAAACGTGGGAACCATTTATGATCAATGACGGACGGTCCACCATTGCCGGCAACAGCGTACGGCTTTCATAATGACAAACGCCGGATAAAATCTTAGACTGAGCGGTCTTGCCATGTCTACTTATCAGCCAGGATAAATATTTCCTCTGAACTGTCTGAGTGTCACGATATTTCTGAAACTACACTAAAAGGTGCATTGAAAGCAGACACCAAAACATGTTAAGCAATGAGATTGACCATTAGAGTTCTCATTGTATTCATTCGGTAATGAAAAAAAAAGTTTATTAGGGTGAGAAAGAAATGTCAGCTATGACCTTTTTTCATATGCTGTTCCAGTTTGAAGGAATTCAAATCATGGGTGAGAACTTCAAGGAAGTGAGGGCACGTTTCTTTCATCTGTGGGTTATTGCCATAGTCTTCGTTCTCGAAAATCGCCAACTATATGAAACCCTAAAAATAGAATTGACTAATGTAGTCATACTTTACATTTTCTTTCGTTCTCTTTAATCATCTCGTGCACTTTCCTACGTTAAACCTCACTATATGACATTCTCTACGTAATAACAAAACAGAAAAAAAGCAAAAGCACACAGAAACATCTTAAAAGGAATGCCTTCACAGAACACCATTTTGATGACGCGGAAACTACATGCAGCTTCTGTAATCTGCCGGTCGTCTCTCAACGTTAACATGCAGAAAGCGAACTCGGAGGGCCATAACACGATTCATACATGTCCCAACCGCAAGGCGGCACTGATTTTGCTCGAGGGAACGGTGGACAACGGGATGCTCCGCCGCTGTCGGGGCACCTTCATCTGGCGACGGAAGTCCCTCCTCTGTATTGTTTGTCTTCTCTTTGTTACCGCGCGACGGACGAATCACAAAGGTGTACGTGCGGACCACCGGCGAAGAAGTGGACAACAATAAAGTCCCAGGGGTGAGCGAGCGACCGACCGGCAGCTCCCGCGAATTGTCAAACTCCTCAGCGAGGATTCGGCGCACGTCCGGCGGCTGGTTTGCAGAGCCGCAGCAAAGCGGCGATGCCGAACTGAGACAGCGGAGGGGTGCCGAAGCGGCGACGCTGAAGAAGTAAAAAAACACGCCAAGCACCACCCGCTCCATTTTCATCCCTTACGGTCGGAACCGAATCAAACAAACATCTCCGAGCGCGTAAGACACATTGGAATGGAGGCGAACGACGGACTCGCCGAGCGTGGAGAAGGGTAACAAATAGGTAACAGAGTGTAAATCAGGCGAAGGAGCCAATGCGGAGAGAGAAAGTACGAGGGAAGGAGCAACGGTAAAAACAGCCAAAGGGTGATGAAGAAGAACAAGCCGCGGCTAGGCCCGGAAGTGTGGAGCTGTGGAGGTTAGCCTTGCGAGGCGACAAACAGCCTTCCTAACGTCTCTCTCTCTTTCTCGGCGATCGCCGCCCTCCTTTCAGGACCCGCAAACAGCGCCGCCAGGGTCGTCGTCGTTCCCGCCATAAGTATTGCTCCGGATGTTGGTATGCATTGGAATGCGGCTCGGAATTCGTTCGCGTGACTGCTCAAACACAGAGAAAGTTCCCCGAGACCTGACCCCTCCTCTTAGTACAGCGTACACTGGCTTGCCCATGCCCCCCCTTCTGCCCCGCGGCCTCTCGGTGACCATTCGTGGTTGCGCAGCCTCTGTGGCTGGAGCATTTTATTTTTCTGCGTTTTCACTCTTTTCTATACGTGCCTGATTTGCTGCCAGCGGCTTGCAAAGGCCCTCCGGCTTGGGCCGGAGCGTGTACCTGCGATTCCGCGCACGTTTTTGAATGGGACTGCGCTATTTATTTCCGCGCGGGCCGATTGGAAGGCAGCCTTTTATCGAACTTTTTTTTTCTTTCTTCAAAGCGTTCCTCTTGCTGCTCTTTTTGATTTTGTTTTATTCTTGTAACGCGAGACGAGTGAGCACGTAAAAGTAATGCGCACGTCTGATGGGAAAATTTATGAACTATTGTATATAAAAAGAAAAAAACGCGCGACATGACGCATTTTGAGTTCGTGTATTGCATAGTGGATCGTCAGGTAGAGGTCCGTCTCCGTACTACAGTTGCGAGAAAAAAAAAGGATTATTTCAACCAAGGCAAATTCACCTCTGGGCTTCAATTACCTTTATGCCGTATGGTAAGAGGAGGTTCTGGGACATGTCCTAGTTTAGGAAACATTAAATGGCAAACGATCGTACAGCTGCCATTTTCCTGGAAGCTCCAAAATTGCATTGATCACGAGCAAACAAATGTTAAAGAACTTGTGATTGTCTTTCGTACGAAGCCTACAAACAACATAGTTTTGGTAGCACCTATTGGAATAACACTGGTTTTCATGCAAAAAAAAAAAAAAGTACTGTTAACTTGGATATAACTTTATCGCATTCGCACAAAAAAGTTTTACTTTTGTAAAGATATCAACGAATGTTCTAATCCAAAAATTAATGCCTGAACTCATATTACTCTCTAAAAATTAAATGCCTGAACTGGCATTTTTTCATTAAATCTTTTTTTTTTCTGAAGCTTCCAAACTTGGTGCGAAGTCCTCGTCTCGCTCAACTTAGTGTGAAACATATTATAGTATTCAGCAGCATTGTATCCACACTAACACCTATTTGTGAGTACAGGCGCAGAAGTTGATGGATCTTCGCTCAACAGAGCCATGAATGAAGTGAGTGCTAAGATGAATTATCGTAGGCGTCTTTGCAGAAGGACCAAAAGAGGGAATGATTAGGCTGTTGTTTACAGCTGACGCTCTCTTCATTCACCCGATTGCTTCAAAGTGATGGCTCACATCTTAGAATGCGCCAGTAAAGTTCAGGTTCTTCTTTACCAGCTCTTCTACTTGGGCGTCCGAGACGCACCGCCAGAGTCGGTTTACGCAAGTAGGGGATGTACTGCCGCTAACGATAGCGGCGACTGGTTCGCTGGATGCTTCTGCTCGATCGAAGTAGACACAGATGACGAGAGAAAAGAAAAACTTTCTATTTACAATTATTTACAAGTACAAATACAAAACACATACAAGACGGAACTGGTACACATAGGGCGACCCTATATCGACATAGTCGATGGTGCATAGCACCGAAGTTTGTCCAGAACGCCTGGACGGGGCAGCGGGGCCACGTTTTCTACCCTTCGGTGCCCCGCCCCAAGCATTTACCACCCAATTGCCACGGAGTGGCTGTGAGTGGTCCGCCGACGCACCAATCACGAATCCTGTGCTAGGATAGTCTTGTTCGCCGGCGCTTCCAGCATTGCGCTTCTTCCAAGCGCCCTTTCCACTACCGCCTTTTAGGGTTTCTTTCTCACTATCCCCCAAAACAACATACAAATAACAACAACGTTCCAAGAAAGGGGGGGGGGGGGGGGGGATGATAGGTGCATAGCATGCGTGCTCCCTGGGAAAGCCACAGCGCCCAGCACAATGGGCTCAATAAAATCCTAACAAGCAGGCAGCACCTGCAAGCCAAAGTGCTTGACCTTTGGTGTGACCCCTTCCCCGCTCGCACTTACTACAAAAACTGATAGCGCTTCTAGCAGCAGGCTTACAGCGCCCCACTGGAAGAATTGGCTGCTGGCAAGGGTAATTTAGGCCTCGCGTATTACATTCTGAAGAATATTTATTGAGGTAAATGTTTTCAACACTTGCCCTTAGCGTCGGCACAACCGTGCGTGTGCCGGCTAGGCTGACGTCTTTAGGACGGCAATCAATACTATACACAAGTGTGTCCCATACGATGTAGTAAGGGTTCAGCTGTTTACCGCTATAGCACAGAGCTTGCACCCCATCTTAAAACAAACGCTCTTATCAACCATGAATTTGGCCTAAGTCACTATAGCATTTGATAAAGGCGTTGCTTGAGAAAGAAAATAACTTTCATGTGAAAACTTTTCACACAATCGGCGGAATACAATATTGAGCAAGTTCAGTGGTGACAACGATGTGTACTCTATAATAATCCTGTAATTAATCATCGAAGTACGCTTTTGGGACATGAAATACCTTAGTTATAATCGAGTGACATCAATTCCAACTCTAAATGACCGACTATACTGTAAGTGAACTTGCTTGCCTCAAGTTGACGTCTCGGCCTCTGTCATTAAAATAAATAAAAAAGCTTTTCCATCTTTGCTGCTGCATGTAAGCGAAAAAGAGAAGTTATCGCAGCTTCAGATGTAGCAATATCTTCGTATTTCGTAATGTCACTAATCAATAAAGAACTTTAGGTAAGAGCGAGCCAGACGCGCCGTTAGCGTAAATTCTTTTAAACGCAGTTTTCGTTTTACTCGCTGCTTAACAAGTGCTAAAGTTTTAACATGCTTCATACTGACATTCCTACGTGTTAGCGCGAACGTGCTTTGTCATGCTTGTGTGTAGCGTCATCTTTCAACCGCGTCTCATCGAGCGACACACAGAGATCTCGTACCATCAGAGCGTCTCGCATTTTCAATTATTTATTCCTTCATCGCTGCTGTTTACTACATTTACCACCTGAGAACAGTAATTTACAGCATTAGTATGGACATAAAAACAATATATTAAGAAGAACAAAAGCCGAGGAACATGCGAAAGGAGAAATTCTGGTGAATTCATGCTGGTGAGTAATCGCTACATGCATCTGCTATTTATGGAACGGCCAAATGTTCGATAATGAATACTTACATCCCCGCTCCGTTTACACATAAACCAACAAAAGGTTACCTGAGCCTTCTGACTATATTACCCGGTCACAAAAGATTATTATCACGCAAAACAAAACAAAACAAAGAAGTCAGAACTTTCGCTTTCACGGGATGTCCTCGCAACTACAATATCAGCAAACTATTGCCTCATAAATGCAAGAAGATTCGAGTCAGCGATGGATGACGCCCCCCGCTTTTCCATCATCATTGTCGCCGACGCAATCGATACCACGAAACCCTTTCAGAATTCATTGTCCGCGGCCCAAAACCCGCAATCAAGATGAAAAGAAAAATAAAGCAATGTGAAATAAATGCGAGCGCCACAGACAATGCTTGCGGATAGGGTCTCTTTTCTCGGTGTCGTCCTTCCCGTATTTTAATTTGTTGTTGCTGCTACTTTCAGTGCTACTTTCCCGTGGAAATGGGCGAAAAGATAGAGCAGTTCTACTTTTACGGAGATTCCCACGCCACGATTTTCTTGCACTGTGCGGGGGTCTCAAACTTGAGCCACGGGCGCGCAGCTTCTGGCCGTGTTTTGTGATGAGGCTTGCCTTTATTTCGAAGCCACGCTGGTTCTCCTTCTCCTGCTCAAAGCACAAGCTGCTTCGTCGGCAGTTTATTCGCTTTGATGGGGCCGGGTCTCATTACAGGCACCGAAGCGTCGCTAATCCGAAGCAAATACTTTTGCCGACACTTTTGCCCGTTGCCTTTGCGAGCCGTCACCTCTTTGTGCTGACGGCGAGGAAAACGCGCCTTAAACTAAGGCGCCAGTATATGACCGTCTCAGTGAATTCCGGATTATAACGCTCAGAGAAGCTCACCGCGAAAAGATGCCGCAAGAAATACGTGGGAAGAAAAGGCGCAAACACGTTCAAACAAGCTCGCTCAGATGTGACGGCACAGCGCGAGGAGTTGGAAAAACGAACAACACGACACACGGTGGTGTGTTATGCGCGCACGTGTGTACATCAGCAATACTTGATGAGTCTCCAGAGAAGTCTGAGCGGTTCGTTCACTGCTATAGCAGCTGCGAGGTAGAAGGAAACAATCATAATGAAACTTCGCGCGAAGCTGCCTGGCAAACGCGCATTTTCAGGCGCATTCGTACAGCGCCACATTCCCCGAGAGTAAATTGCCACGACAGTGAACGAAGGTAAACACATCGCCTTATAAAACGCTGCTAGGATCTGTTATGGCTTATTCCCATAGTTGCCTCCACCCCCCCCCTCCCCCTCCTTTATTGATGAAAAGAATGACGCCTCCAAGCACGAGAAAAACGCAGCCCCCTGGCGTCTTCGATCGTGAATGCGCCCGCAGGGTATTGGAGAGGAGCAGATGGTTAGTTACCGCCTGGACAGGGGCAGCAAAAGCGAAAAAAAAAAAAAAGAAGTAGAAAGAGAGCCCGCGCACGATAAAGCAACATTCTGCGGAAAGGTTTCGAGTTGCTTGTTGAGCTGAAGCCCTGCGTGCATTTCAGGCCAGAACTTATTCGTGGATGACAAGACGACCGTTTTTCTTTCTTCTCTGATGAAGTTTGTTTCGCAAAGGAGAAATGTAAATGCGTTTAAAGCAGACATGCAAGGGCCTTATTTTGTTAGGCTGCCTTTTTTTTTCTTTTTTTAGAGACAACACGAATAATAGTTTGTTAGAGAGATCGACCCGAAACATGTTGCTGAGCCGGTATTTGCTTCCTTGCTTTGTTCTACATGAAGAAATTACGGTCCTCTCAATGTTAGTTTTTAACTCTGACCTAGATGCATTGCGTTTTCTTCCGCATACACCATAGATGAGTCCCCCGTAAAAATTATGGGCCTCACGTAAATCACTGTTTCTGCGCCATTCGCGTGTTTTGTTACATATTTCTCTACGAGGGGGAGGGCACTGTACAATTGATGCTGCTTTTAACTACTATAAACACACTGTCTTAGTCTAAAACATGCCTCCTTTATCATTTCGTGCATCGTATGTCAAGTATAGATATTCAAATAGAGCGTATGCCACCCACCACCATGTGAAAAGAAAAGATCGATGAGTAACTTGCTTTTATGGGGGCGTAATATTGGGCGGACGTAGACAGATAGTGAGTGATTTTGTTATTTTACTTACACATAGATCATCATCATGCGCAACCTTCACTGTGCGTGTTACAGCAGAAATGCTTTTCTGAAACGACGGGTAAGCAAGAGTGTCATTTCCGCTAAGTTTATGCTAGCTGGCAGCCGCCTCGGAACCTATTTTATCGGTCGCATTCGGTCGTGAGCATTAATCGCTCTGTTTTGCCGGCCAAGGCTACCTAAATTTTAATTCCACAGTCCTCTTCTGTCAGCATGCCTTCCCGATAGCTTTCGAATGACTACGCAACCCCCTGCTCGCGTAAAGAGATGGCGGAGCGTCTCATATCGAATGCGGCCTCGCGAGTTCATCTTTCTCTCATAGAAATTTCATCTAGAGCACGCGTGCAACTACTCAACTCCCAAGGTGCTTCCCACGCTCGCCAAGAACGTCACCAAGGCCATGAATAAAGCTCGTAAAGCTTGTGTCACAAGCCCAAATGGCTACCTCCTGTCAAGGTGAAATATCCGAGATTTTTTGCCTGGCATGATACACAAGAAAAAAAATACCCATTTAATTTCACTCGTTAGATTAAACTGGCTGCTAAACTGGAGAAGCCAAAAGAATACGCCAAATTTATATAACACTTAAAAGTTTGTTTGCTGCTTTAATGCGTCTATATTTGCTTTTGTTCGTGTCCTAAATTTGTTTAAAGCTTTTCAGTTTTATGAATTCGCTGCATATAACCAATTTGATCACTTCTTCGATTGCATTTTATGACTGCTGCATGCACCACTCTGTATTATGCGGTGTATCTCCAAATCTAGCCAGAAAAAAAAACTCGAAAATAAATGATGCTGCTTTCTCCGCCCGATCCCTCATGTAAATAAATCTACCTCCCTACACCCACGAGACTGCTTGGGCATTGGTTTTATGAAAAAAAAAGAGGGATAGCTTGTTAACCTTGGTAACTAATGTGCAGTATTTAGTGCTCGCTTACGCTTAACAAATTTCAGTGTGGGCCCTTATTATGGATGTTTTTCTGGATCCAGAAGGATGAAATCATTTTGCTGAAGTATTTCGCTGGAATTAAATTATGCTTGTTTTTGGGCCTGCACAAAACACTAGCAGAACTGTTTTCCCGAGTCTGATTTTGGACGTGAACAGTATCGACACCACGAATGCAGACCTTGGCTCTGGGTTAGTTTTTTGGCAACGCGTTTCAGCCGTGTAACGTGTAACTACGAAAGAAGTGTAAATAGTGAGAGTTCCTGCACGTAGAAAGGAATGAAAATCAGTGTGAAGTTTGCACGTGATTTCCTAACGAAAAAGGCATTGCCATAAATTAAGCAGCAAAGACGAAGGAAGGAATTAAAATACGAAATAGACGAGGTGGCCCCAAATGGAGAATCCTTGTTGACTAGACAACAAATTGTCTAACATCACCAACCTTTAACGGAGAGCACGCAACTACGCATGGCTGTACGGGCACACCTAGTATTCTCCCTAATTATATAGTAAGGGTCCTCTAACTTAATTGAATTGCACATTATATGTGCTTCAAGTCGAAAATAAGATTAAGGTAGTCGGCGAAAGTTATTGCGCTTTGAAGAGGGAGAGAAAAAGAAAGAAAGAACGGAAAAGTGTTCGCAGCTCCACCAGCACTTCATTTCGTGCCTTAAAAACGTGGTCGGACCTCCGTAAAGGTTTCTTCTATAAAGTGTTTTTTTTTTGCGAGAGAATTATTCTTGCGTAAATATGCACAGACGACACCGTGCATTGTCCACAGCTGCGAGTTTATTGAATTTGAAACACGGTATAATAAAGAATGACTGTGTATTTAGCCGGGCATAGCTCCACATAATTTACTTTCCTAACTTTTATTTGGTTCCTATGACAACATATATCTGTTTCAACGGTACGTTCTGTTTTGCACCAAGATAACTTGCAACAAGCTAATTTGCAACAAGTTTATCTTAAATTGCAACCTATTTTCGAACAGACTTCAATTGCAGGATTCTAGTGCGTGACGCCATCATAGAACGATCACTACCACTAATTTTCCCTCTGAGCCACCGAGGCTTACGCAGCCCAGTAACTGATCACAGCTGGATCAAAAATGATGAATTAACCCATATCGAATCGACAAGAATGCACCCCATTAAGTTCTTCACACGTCTTCTTCTGGATGTAGCACGTTTCAAGGAGATTACTGAAAAAAAATAAATGTCTCAATGAACGAAAAGCATCGAATGAACGCGCGAAAGAAATCATGAAGATAACATAAAAAATCTTTTTAGTGACTCTTTCTTTGAGAAAGAGAGCAAAAACTTCATAATATTTGCTATTCATACATTTTATTGGCTTCAGCTCCCACCTTCTATATTTATATCTAAATTTCCTCTCCTTGCTCTCTCTCTCTCTCTCTTCTGACGATAGAAAACTACTGAGTCGGCTAGAGTGAAAGAGAAAGAAAGCTGCGCTTGCCTTATATAACCTAACCTCACCGTCTAGCAAAATACTCTGTTTCTGCAAGACAACGAAAGTAGCAATGCCAAGACGTTAAATCAATCAATTTTACCGGCCTGAACGCACCAATAACAATAAAAAAGACAGTGTTCAAGAAAAATGGCTGGAGGCAACATTTTTGTTTCTGCCCTTTCTTCACTCTTTGCACTTGCTGGTATGTTTTCTTAGAAGGTTCGTACTTGCCCCTTGACCTCCACGGTCGGCAGAAGAGGAGCAAAAATATATACTAAGAGGGAAACTCTGGGGCACTCTTTATTAAGATGGGGCCTTCGGCACCTCGAGAGTGGGGAAGCCTTCTGGGCTCGACAGTAGAGCGCCTCGGGCTTTGGTTATTTCGAAGCGAGGAGCGCCTTCCGGCAACGTCGTTTGATCCGCGAGGCATCCGCGGTCGCCGGTGGCAGCACGCACCGACGCCTTCCTTTCTGCCGATGTGCCGACTTGCCCTTGCAACCCTCCTCACGGCCCGGCATTCCTTTACTATGTGGCCTCTTCCGCTGCACTTGAATTTTTTCACGTATTGGAACATTTGCTCGCACATTTACTCGTTACTTCTTGCAAACCCTGTCTTTTGTGAACGGTTCGAGCTTTCAATGTAAAGAGGTGATTGCTTGTTACACAAGAAAGGGCACTGCGGAGTTCGGCATTACGATGAATATTACGTTGTTTTTTTTTTCAGGAAAATGAAATAGAGTGCGTGATTAAGGAAACCTCCCTCCTCCCCACGCACATACTCAATTGAACATAAATTACGGTGATGTGAAAAGAGTATTTGCAGCACTGTAAAACATAGCGGCGGGAAACTTCAATATGTGCAAAAACAATATAGGGAATCCCGGTATGGGTGTTGACGCTTACTGGAAACTGTAATGCGGTGCCGTATGGCAGGCTTTGCTACTTTAATAATATTTCTAAAAGACATTCGAGAGCCAGCCAGAAGCATTAAATGCTTCGCAAAACCGAACACAGTGATGCTTCTGGCACAATGTTGTTATAGTATCACCCTTTTTTGATTATATACAGCAAGCTCCTCACTTTAGAGATCGTTTATTGCTTTTTTATGTTGATTCATTGCGATGCAGAGGTACTCTATTATATGCAAAGATGAAAATAACTCACGAATTCTGCGGGATAGCGTCGTACATTAGGCAATGACAAATGGAATTAAGCCGAAATAGGTCATGGTGTTTCAACTTTTCTATTGCATGTATGCCAAAAGTAAAGCGTCACACACGCTTTAGCCACTTTTTTTTTCTATGAATGCGAATGCATAAACACATACCTTATACTATCAGGCCGTGCCACTTTGTTGTTTCCTTTGCAAATATTGGGTGCTTTAACGCGGGCACCCTTTATTGCTCTCCCCACAAATCCGACATGATATTTTTAGAGATAAAAGACATTGACCACTCGCAAAAACAAATTTATTGAGCAGGTAATCAATACACTCGCATTGTTGAGCGGAGCAGGAGAGCGTTGGATAGAGCGCTGTTTTACATGCAAGACAACAGGCGCACGTTAATTCTACGCGAACAGCCAACGCTGTTTGGTTCCGACTCAGGTATAACGATAAAAGATCAACTCAAGCGTTCCAATTTGAATGAGGTACGACCAACTGGGGAAGCTTTTAATGCGTCAAAAGAGCTCGTGTACTTTTGCTGAACGCATTTAACAGATTTGCGAAAGAAAAGAAAGCCGGAGAAAAAAAATGAAGTGGCGCTGCCTGGCTCGTTCTACAATGCCCTGTTTGTTTGCCGCTCTCACATCTTGCTCCTTTCGTGTTCACATTTAATTGGTTCCACATAAAGCAGAAAAAATCGATGTGGGGCCCTGTCGCGTACAGTAGCCACCTCCACTTTGTGGAACAGCCACGCAATACAAGCAGACGCATGAGCACGGCACGAAGAAGATGAAAAAATAAGCATCAAACAAACTGGTAATAAAACAGCGCTGCCGTTTCGGCACACTCATCACGTATAGCCAGGTCTCCAAACTGAGTGCACGTTGCTTTGTTCCCTTAGGTATGGATATTTTTTTTGTTACGTTTCTGTTTTGCTATCTCTCGTAATCATTTTCTTTGCCACAATTTTCGCTTGCAATCTCGCGGAATGCATGAGTTTGTTCTTTCTTTTATTTTTTTCTTACCGTCAGGGACTTTCTTCTTTCCACCATCCTTGTCCTTCCTGCGTTCTTACCGTTCTTTAAAAAAATAACTATCACTTCCTTTCTTGTGTACTTATCGGCCTTACATTTGCACGTAAATTTGGCGTGTCAGGGTCAGCGGGCGTCCGGCACCATATTATACGTACTTTGCTTTCATTTCCATTTTTCTTTTTCTTTCTTCGTCCTCAGAATGACGCACAGTACTTCCTTTCTTCATTTATTCTCGAAGCTGCCTTCCGAGGTTCTGTCTATTCGCGAAGAGCTTCGTTGTCTTTCTTTTTCCTTCGTCTGGCTCTCCGCTTTTTTTTGGCGTGCCTGCGCGGCTGGGGACGTTCTATAATACATATCTTCCACTGGCCTGCGGCGACGGCAGTGCTGGCGTGGACGACGACGTGACCCGAAGAAATGTGCTCGTCGGAGCCGCGCGCCTATCTAACATTTGCCCGTCGCTTTTCTCTTCTCACCATTCTCTTCGTTTTTATTCCTTCTGTTCGACGGCCCTAAACCTCTTCGCGGTTTCTCTTCCCTTGCGTATGTTTCTCTCTTTTGGTTCTTGCGCGTGCGTGCCCCCTTATCGTCGCGACCTGGCGCCCTTGTTCATTCGTGCTCGCCAACATTCGCACTGCATGTGCACCGTCGTTCGTTGCACGTCGGTTATTCTTTTCTTTTCTTGAAGTTCGCACAACAGCGTACGTGTCATGAAGGCGCCCCAGCTCGCGCGATTGGATGTTTCGTGTCATATTCGCGCTCGCTTCCCCCTTCGTAAAAACACGCAGTTTGCATTTCCCTTGCCTACGGAGTGATGATTGACAGGCCCGGACTCTGACTGGCTACCTATCAGGCGGATTCAGTGGCTCTTTATTCTTCCTTTTCTTTTGTTTGTGCTTTTGTTTGTATGCCTGCGTGCGTGGGGGTATGTGTGCATGTGTGTGAGAACCGCGTGATTCGCAGGAAGCAAATATTAAGGAAAGAACATGTTTTTTTTTTTTAATAATGCGTCCTAAGTTTGTGTTGTGCCTTCACACAAAGGACAGACAGAGCTTGCGAATATCTGAATTCTCGGAAACTGACAATAAACTGTGCGAACCCGCCGGGCGATATCAACAGAACAGACATTCTTCGAGCCGCTAAGTAAGTTATCGGGAACGTTTTGGACCAGGTGCACATTGTGTTTCAATTAGGCCAATAGATGAGCAGCGCTCTAACTAGGAAAAGCGAGGATAAAATAAAGAAAAAAGAGAGAGAATGAGCACTGCACGCTCAAAGTAGGACGCAGAGCAGGGCTACAATCGGTCACTGAAGCCGGTGCTCTTGAAAAACTGCTGTAGCGTGTTCTTTCTGTCTTGAAATGGCCGATACATCAATGTGCGACACTTGTTGGTCTAAAGAAACGATCGAACACCTGTTGTGCCCTTAGTCTCAATACGACGTCCAGCGCGCCTGTTTATATAGACCGCACTAAGCCGACTGGGCTTTAGTAGAACATTCTACTAATTGAATATTTTTGTTTCAGAATATTCTGAAACGAAAATTCTTAGACTCTGGCCACAATCTTCGATGGCGCAGGAAGCTAAAAGAGAACGAAACTTACATGCTGGTATAATGGGAAATATGATAAGGTAGGGGAACAATACCAAGACTAGGAAAGTCGTCCTGCATTCGACCTTCCGTTTTTTTTTTTTTTTTTTTTTGTATCTCCTCCTCACTCTTATTGGTTTACATAGTATAAATGTGCCGAGCTTCATAACCGAAAAGGAGGCATTCTCTTAAATTTTTTCACATGTATAGTATTTCTGTTTTAGCTTTCATCACGTACTCATGCCAATTACCAGGACGTCTACAATGTGGTCCCTGGCTAAAGTCAACATGCCGTTCCCCGCAAGATCTTTGCATGGCTCTGCCTCTGTACATAAATAACAAAGGTAGAGCACGCTTTACAGGGGCAAAGTACGGGAGAGGTAGCAAGACGGTTTTTTTTTTTTTTTTTTTTTCGCGCCTCAAAAACGTCTCCGCAGGGCGCGATCGAAGTTTTCCTCGGATTTCCTCAGGTAGCGCGTTAGCTGTCGTCTGCCACGGCAGGCCCGACGCAGGCGGCGCCACTGTCGATATCGCGCTCGATCGCGCTGGTCGCGCCGAGCGCGATAGTGGAACGGAGGAGGAGGGAAGTGGATGGCGCTACTTTTATAATATAGGGGTTTAGTACAAGAGAGGTAGCAAGACGTTTTTTTTTTTTTTTTTAAGACTGTCTTGTCTGACTCAATGGACCCATGAAAATAATTCTTCCACAGCAACCATCACTAGAACAGCTGAACTGAAAGCATGAACACTTCAAGGATTTATACTTCTTTGAAATACAAACTTGAAATAACTTTACTTTAATCTTTTCGCTGAAAAACAAATTCCCAGGACTCGCTGTTGTTTAAACACAGTGAGTTTTCAAAGAACAACAACACGCGATCTGCAAGGAGCATGCATACACCGAGTTGCTGGTGGCCACCTGAGAAGTTCGTCATTTCTTTTACAAGTTAGAACAATGAAACTTTGCGTGAGCTAGTCGTGCAATCGGAATGTTCTGTTGCACAACCACCCTTTGATTATACCCCCCCCCCCCCTCCTTTCCCTTTAGTTTCTTGACGCCAGCTGACGGCGATGGCCATTGCGCGCAGAGTTCACGCAGAGCCGGCTGTGAACAGCACATCCAAGTTTCCGTATGCCAGCCAGGGCTGCACAATTATGCGCACTTTATTCAGCACGTTAAAGCACTACACGAAAGAACGCCGTGTTATTATTAAAGCGAAGGTATCTTTTCTTATTCTCACGCGTTTGGCATCGCTGTTGGCAGCTAGGTCGATCAGCACCTCGGCGGAGACATTTGTGGATATATATGTGAAGGTTATATGTGCGCTGAATGAAAGTACCAGTTAACGTGCTCATGTAACACTGATATGCTGACCAACAAAGTCGTCTAAGAAAGGGCACATCTATTCGGCCGTAGCAAGATTAACAAGTACAAAAAAAAATAAACGTACATAAAACATGAACAAATAAAGTCGGTTCACAGGTATTCTTAGACCACACCGATGTGTTGATATAAAGTGGATTATATTTAACGAATTCTTTCATTTATTGATTTTTCATTACTTTCTTGAAAGTGCCTGGGCCCACAGGCACTTTCACCACCAGGCACTTCCAAATGGTTTGCAACCGCGTTTTGCCTCAGGAAGCCCCAACTTCTGTTGGAAAATAAAGGGAATTATTGATTGAGTGACTGGAATAATTTAGCACTGGTAGTGAACCTGTTCTTGGCCAATCCATGTATGTATGTCACACGGTGACACAAGAGGCCACAGAATCTCTAAATGTTCATTGATACGTGTCGTACCTCTTTGTGCACACACAAGTCGTCTCCATTCTTTCCTCGACATGCGCCATAAATCGCCTTCGTCCTCGTCAGATCACTGCGTAGATGTCTCACACTGTGTATCCGCCTGGTTTGAAGTTTGCGTTTCGGCATAGCTTGTGAGTGGCGCATAAGTTAAGGGCGTGGTTGGCAGTGCGAAGCACTGATGTGTGAAAATAAAATAACGAAGGGTTAGCGAAAGAAGGACAAACACCTTCTTTCGCTAAGCCTTCGTTATTTTCTTTCCGCCCTTCTGTGCTTCGAGCTGCAAATCAAGCCACGAACTTAGATCAACTCACCCAAATCGCTATTGTTACCTAGTGCATGGGCCAGAAATTGCTTGGGAATAATAGTGTAAGCTTCGTGGTGGATAAGCACAAACATTGTATGAGACGGCATGTTTCATAGGATGAAAGTGAACAAAGTTCTGTTATCGCCGTTAGTTGTAAAGCCAAATTACCGCTTTACTAAAGCTTTGATTTACATTGATTCGAATATGTTCTTTGCGCGACACTTTTTTTTTAAATCTACGACAGTTATATGAATCTGCGTGAAAATTCGCACAATTTAGTTCTCTTTCACGAGGAGGCGCATGGGACACATTACAAAACATCATGACAGGAAGTGTTTCGCACACTGTAGTAGTAGTAAGCATTCGAGGCTCTACGCTACTGAAAGATTACCCATTAAAGCTAGAGAAAGCCGAAGCCGGCGTGGTGTTGGCATAACACCGCACGTGGCTAGAGGAAGTTGTGAGTTCGGTGCTCGCCAGTCACCTGCTTTCGATCCTTCTAATATGGGTTTCTTACCTTGAGATCGAAGAAAAATGTAGTTAGTGTACCAAAAGGACTGTGCTCATAATTATTGCCTCTTGCATTCCGAAAATGGTTTTTCACGTAGTCGTATAATTTCGTCAGTTCTTTTTATTACTAACAAATAATTAATGCGAGTTTCTTGATACTTACATCCCCTTTCCGTACCAAATGTTAACAGTAAATTCTTAACACAAAGGGCTGGTACGGAATGCTTCATTCTCGTTTTAACACTATGTATGACTACGCAGGTCTAAACACTTCAAGGCCACAAAGGGTCCAGCTTATGTTCCGGCACACCAACAGGGTGACCCGGGCCATGTCTCTAAGCGGCTGCTTCGCTATTCGACTCACTTTGCTCACTGATGGCACGCACGGGCGTAGCCAGGAAACAAGAGGCGAAGTTAATCGGGGGGAAACTGCATTGCATGCCCTTCGTTCGTTCGCTTTTCGGACTTTCGGCACTGAGGCGGCGAGGAAGTTCCCTTTCTGCGCGCACGTCTCACCAGAAAGACGCGACCGTGGCGTCACTAATGGCTTTCGGTCACGCCGTTTCGAGGCCGTCTCTGCGCCAAATGAGGCGACAGTCCACTGGGTTAGGGCTGTGCACGATTCGTGGATCGACTATATAGGACCTGCCACATTTTCTCCCCCCTGCGATGTCCGCGTGTGTTTGTGTGTCTGTTGCTGTGGAAGTCGAACACCGCGATGGACTCCTTTAGCCTCTGTCCACTTCCGGAATTTGCGCGATCCAGTTCACCGGGTCCATTAGTTTGTGTCATGTCCCCTTTGTCGTTCTTTCTTTCTTTTTTCTGATTGCCGGCGCATGGATATCCAGGTATGCTGATATCGATCCGCTCAGACTCAAATTAAAGCGGAGTAAATTTTAAAGAAACGCTCACGTGGTTTTGCTATTAGCGGTGGACACATTTTCATGGGTGACGGAGTTAAAGCGGTCACCATTACTACGATTTGCGCTCGTGTTAAAGACATGGAAGTAATAAATTACACCTACCTGCAGGGAACGTATTCTCGGGCGATCGTTATCGGTCATACCACTTTCAGTGCGCTTATTGGCTGGTTGAGCACTACGTCATGCAAAGGCGATGGTATCGCCGAAAGTGATCGTCAAAGAATACTGCCCCAGAACCGCGTCGCCAGAACAACTAATATAAGTTTGAGAAGTAAAGCACAATCACGAATCGAAATCTTGGTGATGCTTTTTGTCAGACGTGAATGGTAATTCATTCGTAGCGTTATCACTTTCCACGAATGATGCATCTAAAGCACATGTGACAATTTGGTCACTGTGATGTCTCCGAGAAATGAAATGATAGAGGAAAAGACAGCGTACGTTCCTAGAATATGACCTCAGGACTAATAAAGGCTCTGCTTTCTTATGTCACGGATTTGCTTCCAGGTTTACAACCTTGTGACTTATGTTGTTATCCTAAGATTCTTATAATCGTGTAAACATCGCTCCTAAAATCTTTATAATTGTCAAAATCTGTATTGGTAGCGTTAAATCTGTTCTCACTGAGTTTAAGTATTCCAGCATCAGTAGTATTAGGGAGTCGCTAGAACTGCAATCTCTAGACGTCAGACGCAATCTGTCTCGACTCTGCTTATTTCATAAGTTATATTACTGCTTCCCGAACTTGCATGGCTCATTACTAACTACCTCCCGCCCGCCATTCACGCCGCCTATTCAACTCTATGAGCATCCAACGGCTTTTTGGTAGAACCACCGCATTTAACAAATCATTTCTTCCTGTAGCCATGGAGGAATGGAACAACTTACCCGAATTGATCGTTACAGAGCGTAACCCGCTAAAACTCAAACAACTAATAACAAACCATTTCGCTCATAATCTCGTTATTACTCCGCCCTTGCATTTTCACTCTTTTACATATGTGTATGTGACTTTTATGCACGTTTATAATACGGTTACTTGTTAAGCATTTAGGTAATAAGTATGTTGCTTTTCGATCGTTCTGTGTATATACATTTTCTGTGATATCACTCCCACGCAAATTGTCATTTCGCTTTACGCTGATCATGCTTTCTATTGTTTTTTTTTCTTTTTTTTTTTTTACTGCTGTACCCCCCCGCCCCCTTTTTTTTTTTTTGTTTTGCTCCTCAAGGGGCCTTTAATGGTCTAATAAATGATGATGATGATGATGATGATGATGATGATGATGATGATGATGATGATGATGATGATGATGATGATGATGATTATGATGATGATGTTCATCTCCGCACAATTAAGCAGGACGCTCTGCCGGAGCAATTGCCCACATGTCGTGGCTAGGCTAGGCCTACTTGCAGCCAGCAATATCGTTCACCTCCTCCTCCTCCTTGAAAGATAACGTTTGCGGCGTGAGGTCATTTCTATTGACTTTTCTTGAAGCTGTATTGTGGCAAGCAGTAACATCTCTCATTCCAATACACATTTTCTAACACTGTGCTTATCTGACTTCCTTTTCTCTCGTTTCAGGTAAGCCCGCAGAGCTTTCAATGCCAACAGAAGCTGTGAGTCATGCATTCTACTGTGGCGTTTTTCACACTAAAGCTTGTGCTCGCATTACACGGAACATTTGCTTATTCCAGATGCACACCGAGACCTGCAGTCAGCGAGACCAGTATGGTTTGCTTTATGATGCGTATTACAGTTCTAATTATTGTTGTAGGGATAACAAGTTCCGAGTCACAGTAGACGATTTTAATAATTTCATGCTTAACTGATCCCGCTAGCTTAAAAAGAAAACTCGGTGTATTTTTGTTTGCTTTTAGGGCAAGCACTTCCGAATAAATTCTGCGCGCCTTTAGTTTCGTGGTTTTGTCGATATTCATTGTTCGGGCCTATACCAACTCGTAGACGTTGGGCAGCGACATCGTCCTCGTCTCTTAGAAAATAATAACTGCAATACTAACCTGTATTACCTCAGCAGCTGAACATCATATGTTTTAATACGTCTATAAACATGAGCTTGGACTTTGAGGATGCCTAATACAGCATTTTTTTAGCATTTATGTAGCTACGAGGGCACGAAAAGCAACCACTATTACAGTTACGACAACGCAAGAAAAACGAAAAAAAAGCGCAAAGACCGAAACAAACAAGCATGTTATATCGCTTAGGCCAATATTGAGCACCATTACACGAGCACTAACGCGTTTCATCGCAGTTTTCCACCCTGAACTTTCTTTCGCCCGGGTTCTCACATATGCATGTAAATTTATATGTTACGGCAGCAGAGTTACTTTCAAAGCTGCAAACACCAACGCTATCCAAGGGGCGTAACGTTGACTTACGGCGCAACTTGGGGCAGTAAATTCCGCCACTCTCTCTGCGAACGTAAACTCTTCTCTTGCGTTCGCGTTTTCGCCCTGAGCCTGTGAGCAGTAAGGGCAGAAAAAAAAAGCGTGTCTTCAAAGCATCCAAATTTCGCTGCTGGCGCGTCAGAGCTAGCGGCTAGGGAAAAAAGAAAACTCAAGAAAATTGAGATAGCGTCGGAAATATGTGGTGGCCGGAAAAACAAACAAGAACAAGACGGAAGAAAAGACAAACGAGGAACGCGGCAAAGTCGAGTGTTCTTGGCCGCTCGCGTGAGTGCCGGTACTCCCCCAGTGCCATGGGTGCGTGGAAACGGCGCGAGATTTTCTGTGAAAACGACAGCACTTTGGCCCGGGTGCGCCCGTGTTTTTGACCCGGGCAAACTTCTCTCGCGGCGGTGCCCGCACCAACGGCAGCCGTGCGAGACGCGGGCTCCGACTTCTGATTATAGGTGGCGCGGAATAAATGACCGGCGTTCTCATTCGGCATTCATGTATGCGTTTCGGCCGCGGCGACCGAGTATGTAGTGTGTACCGCGCATGCGTACGTGAGTTCCGCGAGAAGCAAAGGCTAGATGTGGCTCTTCATGTTCGCTCCCTATCCCGTTATTTTATTTTATTCACGGGTCGAAAGAGTTGCATATTCTACGCTCCAAAAGAACTGCCTCTCAAGCTTGCCTCGCGTCACGGGTGGCGTTTCGATGCGGTTTTCGTGTTCTGTATCTCGCGCGCGCAGTGCACATGTCTCTTACTTCATGTTCCTGATTCCACTTACATCTTGCGTTCATTTCTGGAGACAAGCTGAAAAATCAACGCAGTGAGACTCGTCTCAAACTCTCCCATAGTATATTTTTGAGTATCTGTTGTTTCTTGCTTTATAACTTACTTATTCACCCGCCCGGTGGTCTCATACACACCCGGTATGGCGCGTCATGAGAAAACATGGCGTAATGCGGGCCGCTTTCGGCAAGCGCTTTCAGTTATACTAATAAACCATGTAGAATAATAGTCACTCAAAATAATGACTTCATATCTCATTGAGACAAATGCTTAAAACTTGAAAATATACCCAGTCTTGGCGGCACTTTCGTTGGCCCTGGCACTTCCATCTCTTCTTTGTGGCTGAAGCTTGCTGGTTCCGGTCTGTAGCGTCAAGGAGGAAAGATCGAACACACAAACAATAAAACACGTTTTAATCAGATACTCACATACCATCCTACTCATATATGCGCACACGGACACATTGCATGCGTTGACGTAGGTAATGGTATCAGGCTGAGTCTGCGCGATCGCGGCATCCGCGAAGTGGCTCCCTACAGCGTTTATTGTATATCACACCAGATAAACGCAGGAATATAATAGTTTTACGCAGATACTAAGGAACATAGATGAAAAAAAAATGGCTGGCTATAGTGCACAAATATATGTGATGTCGTCATTTCGTGACGAAAACACTTCATTTGCACTGACAACGCTCGGAGCGCGCCACTCTCTGCGCTTGGCTTCTTGACGCTCCGCAGCGCGAAACACAGGCTTTGCGTCACTTTGTCTGAAATCGAGTTTTTTGATTAGGTCAGAAAGCAGCGATGTCTTTTGCACTCCACTTCCGGAAACTTAAGCATGACGCAATTATTTGTGGTACTGAGTCCAAATATCATGTGACCAGGCACATGCGTGAAACCACCGAATATCGAGCAGCTGGAGAGAAGAGTCACGGAAGAGAACAGGGAAGCATCGCAGAAGGCACGCCGGCAAGTGCCGTGTTGCCGATCTGCCGGGTTGACTTCAATGTAATACATAGTTTATTGTTGAATAAAGAGTCACCGTCCCGCTCAGCTACGGGGCTGTGAAAACGCCAGACACGCTTTGTGCCGCAACACGGAATTTCGCAATGTATTGAGTTTAACTAAGGAGTTTTTACAATTTATTTTGATTTTACATGGGACTTCAATTTAACTAAGCACTTCGAATTGAATAATGTTTACATGGAATTCGGTACGCTATGTTACAGAACAAGGCAAGCGAAAAACACAATGATGCTTGTAAACCTCTCTTAATGGTTCAACGGAACAGGTTTCAATGATTCAATACGGAAAATGAACATGTGAGCATTTATTGAAAGCGCTAAACCGCCTAGCATCTCCATCATCCACTTTTTTCAGAGCACAGCTCTTAATTAGGCGCCCTTTCCTGCGGCCAGCGTCGGCGTCGGCGTTTTCCGGCGGCGTAACCGAGCGAACAAGCGAAGTATGAAAGAGCGAACGCGGAGTGCCGCGGGGTAATGAAAGACGCGAGGAGGAAAGCGCAGGAGGCTACGCTGAAGTGGGTATAGGCAGAGTAGCGCGCGTCGGATCTGGGAGGTCACTCGGCGGCAGCAGATCTGAATCGCACCCACGCGTCACCCACGCGCTGGCCCTCGCGATCTCCAAATTATGCGAGTCAGTCGCGCCACACTTCAATCGTTTGCAACGCGCCGCATGAGGCAGATTGTTCGCGCCATCCAATATATCGCGAAATGAAAGCATGTATAGAGGTGCGCTCAACTTTCGCATTAGGAATTATCGCAATCGTCGGGGATTTTTTTTATTTACTGTTTATGAAAACAAATATGCGATGATTCCCCGTTCTCTTCCGTGGCTCTTCTCTCCAGCTGCTCGATATTCGGTGGTTTCACGCATGTGTCTGGGCACATGATATTTGGACTCAGTACCACAAATAATTGCATCATGCTTAAGTTTCCGGTAGTGGAGTGCAAAAGACATCACTGCTTTCTGACCTAATCACAAAACTCGATTTCAGAAAAAGTGACGGAAAGCATGTTTTTCGCGCCGCGGAGCGTCAAGAAGCAAGACGCAGAGAGCGGCGCGCACCGAGCGCTGCCAGTGCAAATGAAGTGTTTTCGTCAAGATATGGCGACGTAATCACTCGGGCGATTCGACGGCTCAAAGCGTGAACACGGAAGAGAGGAAGAGGTTAAGGAAGTGGGCAACCAAGTACAGGGTACTTGAAAGTTTAAATAGATGAGGAGGAGTCATAAGAACAGAAAGTGACAGAAAGTTAAACCGTAAATTGGGTGCAAAGGATGGAAACACAAAAGGCCATGGAGATTTACAAAAATGGCAAGAACGAAATCAAGAGGGAGAATCAGTCTGATAATGAAAAGGACATTATCATACTGATTCTTGCTAATTGAGGCCCGAGCTGGCTGCCTGAGGACCAAAACACACCGGAGCAAATATGTACCACAAGATGATGAAGCTGGGTTCTGCAAAAAAAAAAAAAAAAGCCGGGATACGACTCGGTAGATTGTAATGCAATGCCAAAATATTCAACCAGTGATACCTGTAGGTAGTGTCCACCTTCCAGAAGAGTTGGGATTCAAAGAAGATGGAAGCAATAACTGGTCAGCAGTCGAAATAAGTGAGAAACGATTACTGTATTGGTGTAAAAAAAGCAGGGAAGAGATTGATAGAGACGGAGTCTTTGCAAGCGCAGCTAATGGAACAATATTGTGATAGAGATTTTAATTACGAAAGTTAAGATCGACATCGAATAGAGACAGGGCTAGATGCCGATAAATGCAGCAGAACTTTAATAAATGAGCAAGCTAGGTGACTATTTTTCTCCGTGCTGCGGCAAAGGAGATGTCAATTTTTATCGTCATCATTGTCGTCGTCGCCATCATGTAGTAGCTGTGTTGATGACATAGGCCCTTTTGTATGGTCGAACAAAACATCTGCAACTGCCGCGATGCTAGGAGATTTGTAAGTGATGATATTGTACTTATTAAAAAAATTTTTGCTCACCTGTAGCAATCCGACAGTGTAAGTTTCAGTCTGTGGAGCATAGCGAACGGTAACAGTGTTGGCGTTAGCATGTCGTTGAACGATGCTGCTGACGCGCGAAAGTAAGCGTGGACCAATTGGCTGTGGAGTTAAAATTCAGTCACTACAGTATGCGTCCCACTTCCTTCCTAAAGCCTTGCTCGCGACGCGACGCGACGCTCGTGCTTTCGGTGGAAAGTCTCTTTACTTCCGCATATCAGCCTCGCCGCATGCCTCGTCTCCTCTCGTCTCGTCCCCACTGAAATTCGCCGGCGAATCTCAGGCTCCGATTTTCATCGCGTCTCGCGCCGGGAGCCTTTGCTAACGTCGCTACGTGGGATAGCGAAGCGGCTTACGAAAAGCCGTCGTGTCGTGCCTCTCCGCTCTCTCCAGCTCTCGCTCTCTCTCTCTCTCTCACTGTCTCACTCGCTGACATGCCGAACACTTTCGGATACGGCGCACAGTCTCGGTTGGCGCACGAGAGAGCGCACTACAATGCATTGTGTTGCCAACAACGAGAAAGTCCTCGCGCTTTGTTGAAATGTCCCGTGCGCTGTATAGTCCCATAAGCCGTACAACGTTAGCTTGAGGCTTCATCCTTGAAGTACCCGCCCATATATGAAAGTAAAAGTGCGTTCAGCCTGAGAAGAAAGAGAGGGGAAAAATGAAGCTCTTTTACTTGCCATATTCATTTTAGTCTCGCTTTTGAACCTGTCTTTCGCCCTATCCTCGAGCCCTTTTTATATTGTTCAACCGCTCGCTCAAACTTTCCCGTTTCAGTCTCGAGTACGTCCGCATCCATCCATCACCGCTCTAAGGAGCGCCCTATGTCCTTCTTTCGGTATTTCCTTTTCGCTCTTCTAGATCCTTCTCGCCTCGCCCCTCGGCTATTCCCTGTACGTAGTTCTGCTGCGCATGCACTTTCTCACCCGCTACCTCTCTCCCCTCACACGAACCTCCTTCTCCCTTTCACTCCTGCTGCGGCTTTGAATGTTGTTGTTGGGCTTTTCGCACCAAAGTCAACACACTATACCAATAATTCTCAAAGCGCTTCCGCGTGACGGATTTACGGAGCGGCCTCCCCCCCTCCATCTACGCTGCCACCAGCGTCGCAAAAATGCGATGCTGTTTTCGGGCGCGTCGTAAAGAAGATTCATGGACCTCAAAAGCTGCGCTGAACTTCCCTGTCCGCCCTTCCTCATTTTCCAGATTTCACTTTTTTTTTCCCACTACAAGGTCTCACTTACCACGCGCTATAACGCGTGCGGCAACCTACAGTCATCTCTTATTTGACGCGGGCCCGACGGATAAGATGACAAGCGTTCGAATACAGTCTCTTTGTCTTCCTTTCGCGACACTTTCAGCTTAAACCCTCAATTTATTTCACATCGTTGTTGTGTACTTCCTGCTCTGGAAGATTGTGTGAGCATAACGACGGGAAGAATGAAAAGTGGATAGTTGAAAACGGATGTTCTTTCAAATTGAACTTAGTTCTTACGACAATTATTTGTCTGTTTATTGTTTCTCCATAGCCTAAAATAGCAATAAAAATATTAAAGTGAAGAGCGCCGATACTGATCTTGAGTATTCCAATTTTCCTGAGCGCGAAATGAAGCGGTAAGTAATCTCTTCATTTTGGCAGTTGGAAAGAAGTAAGAATGCATTCTCATACGCGTTCATGTGAGTAATTTCTCACCTTTGCGCAAGCACACCACGACTCGGCACGGCAATTGAAAAATGAAACGAAATACATATTGCGCTAAAGGCCGGTTCTCTAGCGCTTATATCTTTCACCAAGAGCGTATATTAGTCTGTCTTACGGTCCTTGTCCGTGTTAAGGTATTGAAATGTAAGTCCCTCGTGTGCCAGCTTCAGTTTTACTTAAAACCATGACTGTGATATTGTTCGAAGCGCTGGCTATAAACATTGGATTATTTATGAGGATGACCGTCAGGCCGAAGGCGGTACAGGGCGATTATTATGTGGCATGGCTCACGTTGTCGTTTTCATTTTTTTCTTTTATGTTTTTTTTTTTACTGCTCAATGGCACTTGCCGCTGAAATTACTTTCCTGCAATCTTCCTTGTCCAAATGTGTCTCAGCTTATGTCTTTGTGAGCAGTATTTGCGCCGAATTCACTGGTACTCTTGAAACGCGCAGTACAACAGCTGTCTTTCCTTATTAAGCGAAGTGCTACGCTGTTACTCTGAACACATTAAAATCGTGGTCATCGGTTCTTTTCACTTCACGTAGTGACCAGGTACTCGACACAGGGGCAACAACATGTAAGCTTCAGAACGAGGCTACGCTTTATTTTCCGTGTGGCAAGATTCACTAGAAAAATAACGGCGAACACGACAAGACATTAAAAGCATAAAAACAAGAAATTACACGTTTATTTGTCAATTACATGTCTTACTCATTGGGTGCGTAGTCTGTGTAGTTAATTTTTTTTTTGCCTTCACACAAAAAAATAAGAGCATTCTCAGAGGCACACCTATTCTTTATTGTTGGTAAATAGTCCTCAAGCAATGACGCTTATGTGTACGTAATAAATTAATAGAGCGTAAAATAAAAGACACACAGGACAAATGGCTGACTAGTAGCAATGGGGAGACAGCCTCCAATGAAAGCCTCCACGTGCGTTTGTGTGCTGGGCTGCTCAGCTCAGCCCCAGAAGATCAACTGTGGACAGTCCAGCAGGCCAAGGACGCCTCCAGAGCCCAAGGGCTCGTGGCAGAAACCTAGGCAGGGTGAAGGCCACCCTATTAACTTGCCGGACAAAAAAAAATTAATCCAGTTCCACGCCTGTTATATCTGATGAAACAGCGGAGCTCTGGAAGCGTAGGTTTATCGCGTAGTGTGTATGACGCTCGCGTTTGAACCATCAGTATACCCGGGTTGAAATCCCGCCTCGCCAAGAAAGTTTAAATTGTTTTTTTTTTCTCTCTTTCTTTTTCGCTCTCTCTCTCGCTCTCATTTTCTCTTTCCCTCGCCCATAGCAAGTTGTATTGCAAACGTCGGTGCAATACAACCATATGGTTCCCATAAATGCATGTTCTGCAAGCGCGGGTGTACCGCGCAGTGGTTATGACGGTCGTCTTCAGACCGTGGGTACCCGGGTTTGAATCCCGCCTCGCTAAGAAAGTTCATTTTGTTTTATTTATTTCTCTCGCACTCTGTCTAGTCTCTTTCTTTCTCTCTCTGTATCTCCTCTCCTCCTATGCTCTGCTTTCACTACTGGTCTACCTTCCACTACCACACAAGACAGTGAGCCCCCAGCGCAGGTTGAGTTTTCAATTTCATTTTTGAATTCATTTTCTCAGCGTACCCTAGAAAACGTCCTGCAGGACTAAAAGCTGTTGTCTGCAGCTTGACTGATGCCAGGAGGCGTCATATTTGACAGTTAGTCACAAGAACAATAAAATAAAACACGAATGTAGGCAGTCTCAGATACAGAGCAAGTCGTTACACGCACATTAGATAAGAACAAAGCTCAAAATTACATGTACAGGTTATGGGCATCTTAAAGTTAGATTAGACGCAATAATAAAGAAATATCTAAGGAAGTCATCAAATCAAACTAACATCAATTCAAACGAGATTAGGACTCTCTATCAGCTGTGAGATTGTTACATTATGCATAGTTTTAGAGTTCTGACAGGAACTATGATGTTTAGGGGAGAATCTTGGTGTTTGTTTAGTAATGCTGGAAGGTTGTGTGCAATTGATTGTTGTTTATAACTGGTTCGATAAAATGGAATAAACCTGGGACCGGGCTTTGGAGAGCTTTCTGTGCCTCATGCTCACTGAGAACTGATGTTTTTCGGGAAGAACAAGTTAAAGAACAGTTCATTTCCTGCACATGCAGGGAAAACAAACGCCCCGCCCAAGGTAATAAAAATCAACAAAATCCACTGGTTCTTTATCAGAAGTAAGGACCTTGTTAAGCAACCTTCCAAATAACCTATTCTTGTCTTTCCTTGAGTTAATACATGTGTCACTAGCGCAATTGCTGCCCCTCTGCCTGATGATTTATTCAGTATAATAAACCGTCTAAACCCAGGCGTGTTGTTACGACGTTCCGCTATCTTTTTACGCGACTACTCCCCCCAGTAACCAATAGGTAAATAAATACGTTAGTAAATAAAAGCTTGTGAGATGTCATAGACTAGCGCAGCAAAAGACAAAGAAACATGAGCCGTCTCTTTCCCCATATGTAAGCGTGCAGCAATCAACATCTGATGAGTCCCAGAAGAATCATTTTCTAAACTGCGCGTTGGTCATTCGTCATCAATTTTACGGCGTAAAAGCAAAAAATAAAACAAAAACAAAATATCTCTATAATAAAGAGTAATGTGGACGATTGTAGGCTACCTGTACAAGGTGCGCTTCGCTCGCGAGCGAAGATTTATTTAGAACCGCGAGCACGCGGAGAGTTTCAGTGTACGAGCCCGTTTCATGCGGACACCGATGATTTGAATCTTCTTAGAAATAATTGACTTCGCCCGCTGCGTTGGTGAAAGTTCCGCGCACTTTCTGTTTCTTTTGTCTCGAGCTCGCCGCGGCGTACTCGGGCGCCCCCTTTCGGTTCAAACCGCGGGAGGGAAAACGGTCGCGCTCTTAATCGACTCGCCACACGCAAAGTGGCGTGACGGTACAGTTTCACTGGCGTTCACGAGAGCACGTTTCCAGACGTACGCCGTTCCCCCGTACACCACCTCACGCGGGAAGTTGAGGGTCTCGTGAATTTCGAAGTTTTCTATTGTTTCACTTTTGGTGCGTTGGTGTTTCGCACGTTTAACACAAGTGCCGCGGTCATGCCGGTGCTTCATCAAAACCTTCCCCGGCGGCACGATTTGTTCGAGTGTATTTAGATGGAAACGGGGAGCCAAAACGATAGTGTCGAAGCATTCGTAAATTCTCGCCCGATTTCGCTCGAGAACTGCTGTGAGTAAGAAAAAGAAAGTGCTCGCTTTTCTAGGCACCTGTAATGTATGTTTTATTGTTTTTATCTATTCAAAGACTGAGGGCGAATAGCAAGGAGTAATTTTAAGATGCAAAGACAATATTTCCCTGTCCTAATAGTGTAATCGAGTTTCTAATGATCCCCGCGAGTGTAGAATGTTTCATGCCTATCTAATACCTGCTTCTGGCGTGAGCGCAGGAAGAGCAAAGAAAATAATATTCTAAACCAAAGGTGTAGAGATGGATGACTGGGAACGAAAAAGAATCTAGATTCCCTCCCTCGCTTGTTCAGCTGCGTTAGCGTCAAGTTTCCACTAAAACACACGGTTTTATTGATGTACCGCCTTTTTACATTATTCTATCTTCAGAAGACGGTTTTTAAATCAAACTTCCGTTATACCGCACTCACAGCTAAAGACGGTGTGAGATATAGCATCCTTCTTGATTTCTTGAAATTAAAGCCAGGAAAGGCAGTCCTGCGAGAAAAAAGAGGCATTAGCTCAATTTCTTTTCGGAGTAAACTCTAGCTTTGTGCGCCAGTAAACGTGACTGGCGTGATGAGGGAGGGCTGCGTGACTTGTACATCCTTGAACATGCCCGACGGCAAGTGACGCATGCTGCAAAAGAGTCTAAGAGAATACAAAGCTATAGGCGAACAGGCGCAGATGCCTAGTTAAACCAAACAAGAAGACAAGTACGTAAACGATAGGTGTAGTCATTAAATGCAAAGAAAGCTCTTCCCATTTAAGTCAAATCTATGCACAGCAGCAGGGCTTAAATCAAAACAGTATGCACAATTTTTGTTGACTAGCCCAGGTAGCCGAAGAGGTTGGAACACAACCAAACTACGCAGCGTGTAACCATTGCTATAGGAAAAGGTTGTAATCTTCCAGTCGAGTGTTGTGGGCTGAAAACTCGAGGACCAGAAAGGAGAATCACTGCGCAGGTTAAAAAAAAAGACAAATACTTGCATCAGTAGGGCCCCTGAATCCAGTAGCATTAGAGTAACCCCACTGCCCCTTTATATCACCCGCTCCTGCTAATGGCCTCCAGAGCTTTAATATTGAGTACATCAGTAAGTACCTCAGGCGCTGTGTGAGCCTATCTTGTCATTTTCAATTATGCGCTTCGCCACTACGCAGCTCATTACTTCTTCACTGAAGTCTGAAGAATGCAGCTCATTAAAATTTTTATAATGATAACTGTTAAGTGTGCCGTTAGGTTATTACGGGCATACTAAAGGTGAGTGTTTGTGGCAAGAAGAAAAAGAAAACCGCCATGGCAACTCATTGGTTTTGACTTTCTGCCACTTAAAAGAGGGCCGCGAAACCTATCCTTGTGAGGTCAGAATGTTAAGTCGATTTCCGTGCATTATTGAACCCAACCCTCACAAAATTTCTTATAAAGAATTGCGGTCTTCCTGCTGAATTTCTGCTCACTTGAGTAGACCCCCTTTCGAGATAGAATTGAATATAATTTATGCTTTTTCTTCAAGGTCAGGTAGTTAAAATTAGGAAGACTGCTCCTCTGTGGCTGCCTTCTTAGTCCAATTGTGGCCACTGGTTCCCTGAAACCGGATGTGTTGCTGTTAGAAGTCGGAGGTCATAACTTCCCTACAGTGTGTTTCCGAATACCAAAGAGCCTTCAGCTTGCCTTGTTCAAGGTTTCCATGTCAGCAGCAGGAGCGTTTCCCGCCGCCACGTCGTCATCGAGGTTATCACGTTGTCGGCATAACCGGGTGATCTATTGCACTTTTAGGTGACAGTTAACGCTTCTTTTTTTCGGTATTTTCTGCAAAATGTGTTTTTTCGAATTGATTTTGAGGCATTATGCTTACAACTCAATGACTTTACGCCCGACCATGGCATCGACATGGAGCATTCACACAACAAATAGAAGGTAATCGATTGAATACTCCGCAAATCGACCGTACAGGCTACACTAACGGAACTCATGCTGGCGTATTTCAGATTTAAATAGGGTTTGCACAAGCATGAGCCTGCTGGGATGCATGAGGCACCACCGCCCATTTGCGGAAGGTTACATTCGTTGATATTCCATCTCTTATGTCTCACAATCCTGCAAGGGCACTGGATTGTGAGCCGAAAGCAATCGAATTGAAATATCAGGCTCGAAACGAACGGCTCGTGTATTCCTAAACTAGCCTTTGGTAACCATAGTTTTCACGCGGAGGTCATGTCGACAAAGTCATTCACACGCTTCTCAGCCCACGAACTAATATCACGCTAAGTACCACCAACGGCAAACTACAGTTACATTAAAATTCGTCACCACTACACTTATAAACGAGAGTAGCAAGCAGAGAATTGAACAATGAAAGATTAGAAAGTTCCGCAAATGGTAGGGCTGACATTCCTGGAACACAATAGTACTGCCTCAACTTTGTCGACGTGCGTGCTTGTCTGATCGTTGCACTAATTAGGGTTAATTCAATTCAGCGTTGCTGAGCTTGTAGCCCACTTCCCTCTGGGTTCTTCTTTAAACCGACGCCAACAAACGCGGTGGTCAAAAAGCCTAGCACGTTGCTCTGTTTCGCCATCGAGAGTTTCTGGGACTGGCCTTAATTGAGCCATTGCTCATCCGTAATGCCCTCACTGAGACGCCGACGACACGTACATCGCTGGCACCCTGAGGATCCACTGAGAAAGGGAGAGCGCTGTATAGACCTTAATTTAGCGGTGTAACTGGCACTCTCTTTGTTTTACTTTAAAGTATATTGCTCAGTACCGGAGTCACGCGAAACTGGTTTGAGGGTAAAATATAATAGCACAAACCACACAGCATGCAAAAGCAGCACATACGTAGTACACACTCTGACCCATAACAAAAGTTTATTTGAAAAGAACAGCAGCTATTTGCACCCAAGGAAGAATCGCTGATGTGCCCTATGGACAAGCGCATAGCACATGTGATTCATGTGCTTGATTGAATAAGTACGCGAAGAGCAATGGGTCATGTTAACTATACTGTTAAGTTGCATAACCTGTTAGTTACGAAGCTCGAGCGATCGCTTACAAAGGCACATGTGACCCTTCCTAATTTGCGAGAGGTACTGGGATCGATACTCAGCACCTCCACCACTTGTTAGGGATGAAGAATGAATTTATTTGCAGTGAAAAGAGTAGAGAAGACATGGGACGGTCCCAAACAGCCGGTCAGCCAAAAACCTCGCGCTGCTTCCATTTCCTCTTCTACGCTCCTCCTGTGCGGCATTACATTATGATTGAATTATGAACTGTTTCTGGTCTTTTGAGCCATGTGCTAGCAGCCCAGTACTTGGGCTGCATAATTGAGAATGTTTGTGAGTTGACAGCATATAGTCAAATTTGTGGTCTTTCTTTGTATTGTGCTTGCAGGTCGCTAAATACATGACACGTTCGTCATTCAGTGAATACGTATATTCCTAGTCGTTGTCTTCTATAAATGATATTTAGTTGGAAATGAGTGCGTGAGTGCACATATGCTTTTGTTCCATACATTTCTGCAGTAACTTTACTCTTGAACATGTACCAAGTCTTCCAAATGTGGTTTCTGTTCTCATATAATGTATATTCTTTGCTATGAGTGCACAGAGAGATGAGAAACTTGTGTTTATCAGCGCTGGCAATAAATTTTGAGACGACCGAGAGCACATGTTCGCTGACAGGGGACGATTTAGTAGTTGGTCACGTAAAACGGCAGATATTACAGAGGATTGATTTTATGGAAGATAGTACTAATTCACATGATTGCAGATCAGCGTTCAAGCAGTTCATTGTGAAATCACTAAGCAAGCAGTCAGTGCCACTGCGATTTTATCCTCCGCGTGTGTAAAAGAAGCTATTGTTCCTGCACCACCGCACTTCAAGGAACAGCGTCTAATTTAGGTGGCTGTCTTCCTCTACAATGCTTAAACGAGAAAATATAAGGCAATACTATAAGCAATACTATTTTGGGTAATTACAGTGTAACTAGGCTGCGAGAAGCAAAGGAGACTACGAGAAACACAAAGAAATCTCAATGTAAGAATTGTGCAGGATATGACAACCCTTCTTTAGTAGATCAAATAAGTTGTTCTTAAGGTTTACTCTACATCGTGCCTCACCTTCTTGTCCTTTCGAACACCGCTTAACCAAAGTGGCGTACAGAACCAGATACAAGCTCTTTGTTCAACCTCCTCACCACTAAGTCCTCAAAGTATGCCAGTTCTGAATCCCTCAATGATCCCTATGTACAATTCAGTAAACCGAAAGAAATCTTCGATTCTGCATGTGATACAGTGTATTTATTCACTATTTCGAAAGAGAGCCATCAGTCTTCTCAGAACAAATACTTAAACGTACGTGCGAAATTGCTAAAACAGCGCGTTTTCTCAACAGCGGCTTAGAAGTACCACACAAATGCATGCAACACTTGTAGCGTGGGACACGTCGGGCGGAAAAGTATTTCGTTTTGTTCACTCGTGTCCGAACTTCGATTAAGAAATTGCTCTTCTATCTTACGCCTGCTCCAAGTGCCTCTCGAAGCGCAGACGGCGCGACGTGCTCGAGACACATCCCGTTGTCAGAGGGCACGCGGCCCCGAATTTCGAGCCCTTTTCGAAGCCTTGAGATTTACGCAAGCACTGCTATAACTTATTTAAGTCTCGGCATTCCCTCGGCTTGCCTTAGAAACGAATTTATGTCTGAACATAGGCACGTAATGAGGCCACGCTTTCGCGGGTTTCATAAACGCTCCTTCCTTCCGGCGTATTTTCGTGGGAAGAACGAAACGAAGCACTAAAAGGACACTAAATAGACGAACTCAGTTCACATTGATGGAGTATACCTTTAAATATTTTTTCATTGTTCTTAACCACAGAAAAAAAGTGGTATTTTTGTTCGTAGAGAAAACGAATGGCGACTTTCTCTTTTCCAAGGTCAGCGCAAGGAGGAGGCGGAGGAAATAACTTTTGCTTCAGTAGAATAAAAGAAGAGCGCAAGCTGGCTTCTTCTTTCATGTTTTCGTCTGGGGCAAAACATGATGCCGGTGACGCCAATGTGATATGGAGTATCACGTGTTTGGTTCGCCGTAAAGTGGCCGCTTTTGTGCGAGAAAAGTTGACAAGGTTGCCCTGTATACTCTGTTTTTACATTGGAATCCATTGGAAGCTTTTCTTATCGGTAAACAAATTACTAATTCCAAATGAGCGCTGAAGATATACCGGAAGCTCAAAATTAAGCTTTGCGGACTTTTTAAGAAAATGTCTGTGGCAGGTAGCATAATTGTTATCGTTGAGCTGGGTTATTCGAACCGGCGGAGATCAGTAGCACGTGAAATTGAAACACATATTCAACTAATTAACAAAAATTGACTAATGAACTTCTTAATTAAATACTTTACGACACATGTTGCAATTTACGAATTGTAGCCGGTGAGTTTGCAAGACGCATCCACTTGAAATGAATTTCCAGGATGACTCGCCGAACTATACTCGCCAGGATAAGTCGCCGAACTATATGTACTGGAAGAACACGTTAGCTGGCATAGCCTATTGACGCTATCTTTACCTGACGATCATCCTCGTCCTGTAAATAAACGCAGTTCAACCGCAACCTCAACAATATTATTTACTCCTGAAGTTCCTTAAGGCGACAATCTGCACTGACCGGGGTCATCTTGGTTAGCGTATTTCATGGGTATATCCCAGTCGCTAACGTTACTTTAGATGGCCGCTAGCCAAAGACGTGCGGAATTTTAGAGCGCAGCTCTTAGGCGCCCGTTCCTGCAGAGAGCGTCGGCGTTGTACCTCGTAGCCGAGCGAACGAGCACAGCGAAGGGTGGAAGCGAACGCGGATCACAGCGGAAGATGAAAGACGGCGACAGGAAAGAGAACGCGAGGAGAAAAGCGGAGGAGGAGGGTGCAGCGGAACCATGAGGTGGAAAGCGGAGGAGGAGGGTACGACGAAAGCGTGAGAAGAAAAGCGTAGTGCCACGCAAGACGGGCTTTGCGGCGACATGGCTACGAGATGGCGCCGGAGTAGCGCGCGTCGTCTGTATGGAAACAAAGAGCTGCATGAGCGGAGGGCTGTCTGCGGCGGCTGCTGTGAATCGCGCCCACGCGTCACCCTCGCGCAGCCTCTCGCGCTCTCCCGATTAGCCATGCAGTCGCGCCACACGTGTCCGCTTGCAACGTGCCACACGAGACATATTGTCCGAGTTAGATAATATATCGCGAAATGAAAGCACGTATAGAGCTGCGTTTAAATTTCGCATTAGGGAGAATCGTAATCGTCGGTAAACTTTTTGTACATGCAGCAACATGGGGGCACAATACATATATGGACATATAAATTGATCGTGGCACTACCGAACAGTGAATGTGCTATGGTCGAATGCGTTCCTAAACTTCTAGCGACAATTTTTCATCCTTCCAAACTTCTATCGCCAGGTTTTCGTCCTTTTGTGGATTTATTACGAAAACGCCAGAAAGCGTATGAGGTTTTTTTTTTAACTGTGTGGAGGACGGGTGCAAAGAGCGCATGGTTCTGCTTTAGTGCTTTTAAACAGGTTAGTCTTTGAGTGTGCTCGCAACATTTGAGCGCTTATGCGAATCAGCAAGCGTACACCACACAAAGTAAATACACCTGGTAGCGAAGCTTCCACAGAAGCCCATACGTTCAAAACATGGCGGTTCATTGTCAGTTCATGGGGCTTAGCGCCATCTGTGTGAGGAGGGAACACTTCCGGCGAAAAAAAAAATAATGTGACGCCATATCCGTTAAAAACAGAAGTGACGTCATTTTGTTCTCAAACGCGCTAAATTTGTTTTCGGGGGCCTGACATTAGAGCTGTACATTCAAATGCCCTGCCATTCGACGTGATGGGCGTTTTTTTTTTTAATTATGGTGTTTTACGTGCCAAAACCAGTTCTGATTATGAGGCACGCCGTAGTGGAGGACTCCGGAAATTTCCACCACCTGGGGTTCTTTAACGTGCACCTAAATCTAAGTACACGGGTGTTTTCGCATTTCGCCCCCATCGAAATGCGGCCGCCGTGGCCGGGATTCGATCCCGCGACCTTGTGCTCAGCAGCCCAACACCATAGCCACTGAGCAACCACGGCGGGTGTGATGGGCGTTCCGAGCTTTCAGCACGGAAACCGATGCAGGAAACATTCAGCCATACGACTGTCGAAACCGCACCCTCGCGCAGAACATACTTTGTTTGGAGGCCGACGAACACTTTGGGCGTAGAGTGCTCGTCCTTTCGTCGGACGCCAAGCCCGTTGGCCAGCGCTGTCCCACGAAAACAACTAAAGTGAACATTTATCTGGTGGTCGCAACTCACTACTTTTGACTGAACAGGTTAAGAAACAATGAACTACACGTGTCACCAAATTCAGACAAACGTCGACAAGCAAAGCAACACAGCATTTAAGGGGGGCGTATTGTAACAAGTGAACTTTACGAGCCCCCTTTCTGCCCACCTGAAGAGCTGCATTGCATTGCAAGTGATAGCGGCTTCAACGCCTGCCGCTATCGGTGGGTTCTCTTACGGTGGGCGCTGAAAAAAGGTATTTATTGATAAAGATCAAGTAAAATAGAGTAGTTCTTTTCTCGCCATGCGTATATAAAATTGATTAGGAACTTTATTTTTGTTGAATGAATATAACTGTATATCGCCTTAATTTAAAAACTCTTTTTTCTTTCGCAATGTTTGTTCCGTCCAAACATAGTCGCGCTTCAGTCGCTGCTCCCATAACCCCGCTTGCTGATGTCGGTGTCAATTCCTTCTGAACCACTTTTCGCCCGAAGCTTCGCGAACATTTGGAATCGACCTTGCACCACATATGTCTTAAAAAAGATGCTTACGAAATCGCTAGACTCTGCCTTTGAAGGCAATAATTCAAATCGAATCGTCAAAGGCAGTTTACCGTGAGGAAGAATGCATTTTCTGTGCTTTCAATTCCTTCCCTCTTTTTAAGGCATTACAAGTTCTGTAATAATTGCATTCATGGTGAGAGATAAAGCTAGAAAAAACTACGGCTACTCCACTTGTCTTTGATCTAAATAAATAATAATAAATAAATAAATAAATAAATAAATAAATAAATAAATAAATAAATAAATAAATAAATAAATAAACCTTCATTTCGCAATGTATCTGTACACGCTTGCCATGATCGCAAAGACCTTAGATTGTCCGTTTCCCTCGATATAGCTTAACGACCACAAAGGTTTGGTGTTTTGAAATATACCCTTGGTCAAATCCTTTTCAGGACTGTTTTAAAGACGATGCTTACCATGACTTGATAAAGAGTAAACATGCAGAAACCTTGACCGACTTCGCAATTCACTGTGAGTCTGTATTTCTTAAGAATATAACCTGAAATGCTCAGCTGTATTAGACGTTTTACAACTGTATGTTCGTGCATGTTTATTGTGCTTATGCGAGTCTGGCGATCTTTTCCTAGCGCTGTTAGAGGATGATTCCAATATATGGGTTTCTTCGAAACCTCAGCGACGAGAGCTAGGATTCGGGAGAGAGAGATAAAATAATATATAAACGGCATCGAGCTTAACTACAATTACTATCCGGTTTGATACTCTGCACCGGGGAAGAAAAAATGGACTCGTAAATATTTAAAAGCTGCTAAAATTCAAAAACCACATTGCGGTAAAACGATATTGAGGCAGGCAGGCAGAAATGACGAAAATACAACATACACCATATATATTGCAGCTAATGGCGCCTTTCAGTCGGTGAACAAAAGCTCTCAAACTTCTTAAAAACGGTTGCTGAGAAGTGCTCACGCCGAACTTGGCGAAACCTCCCGTGCCGTTGGGAATACTCACGAGTGCGCGTTTGGAGCAGAGCAGTGTGCCCCTGTTGCACCATTCGAAAGCGCATTAGTACTTTTCCTTCTGTAGCCGATCGGCACTTAGTGCGCAGTCTGAGCCGCCTGGCTTCTTTAAGACGGGCGATTGTTTAGCGACTTAAGTTACGACTTCTCTCCTAAAATCATATTGTTTTGGAGAATAGACATTTTTTTATTAAAAAGAAGCAAACTTGAGAGGTTCAAAATCTCACGGACCGATGTGAACTCATTAGGAAAAAAAAAAGATTGATAGATATCAAAAGTTATTCGTTGCTACCTAAGAGCACTCTTCAGTGCCGTACTGTGTTTAAAACGAGGCAGACTGCGACAGACTCGCTCTTGTGTAGGCTGTCGGTAAGGGTCAAAATAAACGAAACTAAAGCTAGAGGAGAGGTGCAAAAACGAAGACACTAGACATCGACTTGAGCGACTTAAATGGCGCGCTCTCTGTCCTCATGGCGATGACCTTTAATAAGCTTTCGACGGCGCGCTTAGAGAGCGCGGTGGCGGTGTACTATTGGCGGTGCTTAGCCCCCAAAGTCTCCTCGTGTGCTTCTTTCGACATTCGCGGTGTGCGCCCCCCTTTGTAGTTAATGGGCCCTGAAGCGAATTTTCCTCTAAAGTTGGTGGGGAGTGTAAAATAGGCTGCTCCCATTAGCGTCGTTCGCCTATGTACCTCAGAGTTCTTATCTCTCTCGCTCTCTTTCTCACTGTTCACATTGGCTTTGATTATGCGCAGGTAAAGGAAACGGGTTTTCTTATTCTCGTTACATCGTAGAGCTGCACTGCCACACGGGAACGTATTTGTCGAAGCGAAGGAAGTGAAAGAATATTTCGCCGAGTGAGAGACTTCGTTCTGTACATTCGTTATGAAATGCTTAAGGATAACTAGCTGCTGGTCTAGTTTGTCAATGCTTTTTGTGTATTAATTGTAAATATGGAAGTGCACGCTACATCTGAGTCGGTTATCTCATGACATAGTAAAGTGCCGGGATAGTTGGTTTTGCATAAAAAGTAGTGTAGCATATATGGTGAGGTGAAATAGCCATAAAAATGATCGAATCGATTGAAAGGGAGACGAGCGCAAACGCTTGCGTTCATCCGTTTTCAATGCGTCCCTTTTTTTAAAGCTGATCACCTCAAAAACGAAAGAGCCCGCCGCAAAGGAAATGTTTCTTTGTCGTTATTTTTTTCCTAGGTACAAAACTCTTTTCAGCCTTTCCTGATTTTCCTCTCCATAATTATATAGGCTCAGAAAAAACACTGCATCTAGAGAAACATTAATAATTGTTAGTCGTTGAGTGAGAAAGAGGAGCATGACTGCACATGTTGAACACTACGCCTCGTTACAATAATATTGAAAGCAATGTTCGAATTCACATAGTTTGCAATAGCTTTAGGCGTGCAAGGCACATAGTGTGTGGTGTCCCATGAGGAGCAGGAGGTTAGCGCTTCAACTGAACAAACAACAGATCTTAATGACGCTTCTAGTGCGGTCGGTAACGTGGTGCTTTATGACAAGTCATTAAATACAAATTTATGCTGCTTGAAGAAAGGCTACATTAACGTCGGTGGCGCAAGCTCAAGTTTTGGAAACCGGCGCTGAGGAAAAGTGAAACTCCAAGAAAGAATAAAAGAAAGAAACTACAGCTGCAAAGTGGCGTTCAACATAAGTCGAGTTAGGGATAAGACTGATGTAATAGCAGTGAATGAAAACTGATAACTGTTTTCGTGGGATCGAACGTTCATTGCGAACTTTACACGGAGCAACATAGCCAAGTGCACTGCTCATGGGCAGTTATCGACCTCCCTTTGCCTTACTCTCATCTACCAGCTCTTAGGCGTGTTACAGCCCCCCAGTTGCAGCGATGCTGCCGTGATATTGAGGAAATGGCGGGAATGCGGTCGCTGCGTCACAAGCTATATTAGCCCGCTACTGGAAGATCGAACATCTTCACGGACACTGCTATGAGGTAATTAAACCTTGCGTTGTGACTGCGCTTTCTGATTTGCTTACTATAATACAACGAAGGAAAACTGCGTCCTTTGAAGCTCGGCGCAGCTGTTTGGAACTTTTTTTCTCCTCTCTGATCAGAATAACCGAACGTTCTGTGGCACACGCTTCTGGCCACTACAAAATAAAAAAGTAAAATGAAGTTGGGTTTAACATCCCAAAGGAATTCCATACTATGAGAGACACTGTAGTGGCGGTGGTCTCCAGATTAATATATGCCACCTGGGGTTCTTTAGCGTACGTCCAAATCTAAGTACTCGAGAATTTCAGCGTTCCCCTACCATCTAAATGCGGCCACCGCCGCCTGGAAAGTAACACGGGACCTAGGCTAGGCAGCAAAACGCCATAGCCACTGAGTCCCCACGGCGGTTTCTGTAGCTATGGCTAGACACGACAAGGGCATATATGTATTCGCGTCACAACGTATCGGTGTCCCGACATAGAAATATGAACGGGACGTAGCGTCTGAAAAACTTTGCAGGTGGCTGACTACGTGTAGTGGAACCAATAGATGGTATGATTGCTGGCTTTGAAGCTCGCGCACTCGCCTTCCCTGACATTCTCTTGTTTTTAATACCTCTTTCGTATCGCTATTTCAATTCCTCCATGCGCACACTAGTCACCTTTGAACACCCATGGTTGGTCTCTCTCTCTCTTTTTTTTATCCTTCGCTCTCGGTCCCTAAACTTACATGATTGCACGGCATTGCGAAGGATCAAGAAATTGGTAAAACGAGGACTTGAGGGCTTCAACGAACGCACAAACAAGCCAATGAACTAGTGGACCACAAATGAATGAATGAATGAATGAATGAATGAAAACACCAAACTTCAGTGAGTATTTCGCTTGTATCTTCTGTTATTCGCGGTGCGCAGTTTCTTTCCTGTGTCTCTGGAAGGCGCAGTGCAGATCCCCTCTGGCCTCTTAGCTCTTCACGCTACGCGAAGCTTCAGAAAGCTGGCGGCCGTATACGCGCGTGAGACCGTCAATACTGCCACCAACTGCCCGGCGGCAAACAACGAGCACAAAGAGCGCATCGTCTCCACCGCACCCCGAGTCCTCGCGCTCATCATGCGCCTTTCCGGTAATCGTGCTCGGGCACTTCTGTTTTATGGCCTCCCGCCGGCCACGGCTATACGACGCACCGCACTAGCTAGGCCGTATTCTGCGGCGTCATCTTCGATTTCCCCTTTGAACCATTCTCCGCAGCGCTCCCCTCATACCCCACCGAGCGCGCACCAGTCGAAATCCATATGATTGCAAAACGCGCTTTATTGTGCCGCATTCCGTGAGAACGTGACCGCGTCAGCATCGCAGCGCGCGCTCCCGACGACTGGTCGTTGGTCAAACGGTCTCGGCCGTTTGGGCCCATGTGCCCGAAGCTGTGTGTTGCTGAAAACCCAGGATGAAGCGGAGTCGAAGTAAATGGTCGGTGAATTGTGCCGCTTTAGGTATGATGTGGACAGTCGACTGCTGTCAGAGATGGAAGGAGAGGCGTTAGAGGAGCGGAGGATTTTTCTGAAAGCACCCGGTGCGTGGAAAGGAAGTGGATCGAGCTCGCGGAGATCACATGTGCCGACCTCGAGCGAGCACTCGTGCGAGAAAACCATAGTGCGCAGTTGGTTTTTATGTTTTCGTCGCATATGCTTCTTGGCTTCAGCCCTCTAAGATTCACATTCCGCCTTAAAGAACACTTGCAATCTGGGATTGCCAGTGTTTACCGCATAGGCGCTCCTATTAACTGTCTGCTACTGTTTGTGTTCAACTGCATTGAATACTATGAGTAGAGACGCATGTAATAAACGAAGCCTGAGGGCATCGTTTCTCGCCAGGCCAGAATTCTGCGCAAGTAAAGAGAAGGTCGCATTTACTAGATTCGTGCGTTATGTGCAGTAAAGCTACGCTTGTTGTATACCGGGACAAAATTTTGTGCATCAAAATGTATCAGTAATCTATAAACCTATAGCTTAGAAAATTATTGTGAAAAATTTTTTCCCTCTCGACATAAATAGGAATGCAGCTTTGTCTCGCTAAAGGCGCAGCATGTAGTAGGGCGTTGCGCCATGCTAAGAGAATCACGTTACCCTTGTGCGAAGTCTATAGCTCTCTGCCAATCAAAACTGGAATAAAGAAATAACGCAACGTATCGCTTTCCGGGAAAATAATGTGTTCGCCAAACCTATTTATCTGTTTCACTTATCGACCAGCCTACAGACAGTTTTGGGAAGCATCGAATAAATGCCGCGAGTGAAGTCTACTGGAGATTTAGCTGGTGGGCGACGTCTTCTCGGGCATCGACTTTGACCGCACCCGCCCGTTATTAACACGCTAGCGTCACCTAGAACGACAAAAAGAAAATCTATTGTCCCGAAAGAAAGTAATGCGCTCACACTCGGGCAAGCGTGTCGTCATTATCGGGACGGGGCGGCACTCGAACGCACGCGAGCCTCTTACGCATTTACGCGTGCGAGCGGCGCGTGCAGTGATCGCGCTGTACCGAAAGTGCACGTGTTTCCTGCCTGCACCCCGGCGAATCGATTGATTTCGCCCTTAAGACGGGGACAGGGTCCGATGAATCTTCAACACGGCCGGAGAAGAGAAAAACACGAGCGTCTCGGACGAGCAGCTGCTTCTTCTCCGCACCGCGCTACTTTGGATTCCTTGCTCAGGCCATGCAAAGAGTCGGGACGTTTACAAAAGGCTCTTCATCGACATGCGCAAACAGGCCGTGGCTCATCGAGCGGCTGCCGCGGCGGCCGTCTCCGCTGTACTGCAGTGCGCGCCGCAGCCGTGCGTCCGGGCCGTCATCGATCAGCCCCGGGCTCTGCGAGAACTGCGCGGTGCGCTCGTGTGGTTCGAGACCGATCCCGTGCGCGCGTGTGTGTGTCCATCCAACTAATGTTTACGATGCACTCGTCGTATTAAGCTGCGGCGGCTGTTTGTATACCTGAGAGCCGCAATAAGTTTGAGTCATGAGCTAGCGGCCCGTAGAAGCGGTGTTGACTTGAGAGGGTTCGACCGGCGGTGATGGTGACTGCGTAAAACGTTTATGGTAAAAGGCCGCCCTTCTATCAGTTTGTGCCCCCGAGAGTCCATCCTTAACGTGCTCCATAGCGCTTTCTTGCTCGGGTTGCTGTACCACCATGTCTGTACCTTTCTTCGTTTCATTATTCTCGTGCTACTTCACTGCTACCAAATTGCTGACATCGCAAGCATAGGCGTACCGCCGACGCTGCTGCAACAACATTCTCAAGTTATTTGCGCAGTATTGACTGGCCATGCAGTCATCTGTTTGTATTGGGTATAGGCAAATTAGACCGACGACATGGGACGCTTTATCATACTAGCCATTAATTTTCCCACGCCGCCATTTGCTAGCTCTGGGGGTACAAAAAGAAAGTATTCAACGCTTGCAGCGTAAGCATTTTCAAGTCTCCATTGTTTATTCACTCTAAATAAACATGGAAGTTCTAACTATGTTGTAATCCGACATGGCAAGAGCTTCCTCTTACCTTCATCTTACGTTTTAGTCATTCTCTCCTGCGCGAGTTTTGCTGCTAAAAGTAGTCTTTTTCTGTGTGATACGCAGTTGCATTTCACTCACCGAAGTGGATTTAGATGCAGCTTCACGTGTGAAAGCTACATCGATGATATGACATACGACACAATAGAGATCTGCGGATAAGCTTTTACTACCTTGGTTACTAGTACGTTCAGTTAAATCTAGGTGCATGGGCGTGCCACGTACACATCAAGATGTGCCTGGCGTAGCAGTAAATTGAATTCGTGATTTCGTGTTCAGTTAACGACGTTACAATCGCAAGTTTTTTCGGCTATACGGTTTTCTCGATCATTTCAGAGGCTGATGACGAAATTGCCAGAGGTTAACGCAGCCACGAGAAGGATGACGTGCACAAGTTTACCGCAATACATAAGGCTCTGTAGCGAGTCAGCGGCCCTTGGCATCACAGCTTGTTGAATGCGGAGCAGGGAGCTTCCTGCTCCACATGGCGTCTCTTTGTACGGATGTCGTTTTAGTTTTTGTGTGAATACCTTTGCTGACTTGCCTTCCTGCCCCTAGCTTCACTATCTCGCTCTCCTCTCCTATTTTTCAGCCATGGCTGTCATGCGTACTTCAACCAACTTTCGCTGTTCCTGTTTCAGGTTTAATCACCACTCTCTTTTATCAATGTTTTCCGGGAAGAAGCCCCCCGAAAAGAAACATTTATTTCCCCTAATCAAGATTCAGTCCCGGGCCGGCGACGTATCTTTTCAGTTGTCGTCATTGTCACACTATCGTCAGCCGTCATCGTCGTGACCTCACCGGTGTTGCCCTCGACGCCTTTTCGGCTGCCCTTGTCGTTGTCATCGGTCAAACTGCCGCTGTTTTCGGTGACACCTGGACTTTAGTTTGGGTGGCTTCACAAAATCTTTATCTGAGGGGAGAGTGAAAACAGGGCAAAGTTGGGATTTTTTTTTTTTTTTTTCGCTCTGAGCACCTTGTTTTCCCGGAAGTTTGTTATTCCCTCCCTGAGTCGTACATCAGGCAAACAGTGAGGATAGCGTGAGAACTGAGCGAGCGGAAATATTTTCCATTTCCTATTTCCCGTGCATCGTGCGTGAGTCTCACTTTCCGAAAGCAGCCGCGTGGAAACGGTCGCCTAGGAAAGAGAGCCGGTGCGGAATATCAGCGGTGCTGGGTCGTGCAGGAAAGCGGCACTCCGCACGGAACCGACGAACGGGTGGCACACTGGAAGGACTGTTAGCGCTAAAAGCATTACTCGGTAATGCTTTTAGCCGTTCCTTCTCTCGGCGCGCTCTTGAACAGTAATGCTCAAGATAGATGATCTCTAAGCCTCGCGATGGTCACTGTTGGCCGCCCTCAAGACCTTCGCGGCTCTTGACGACGTCCGCCTTGGTGCTGGCCGGCGCTCTCTCGGCTCAGCATGTTTATTTCTTTTTCCTCTTCCTGGAGAAGGCTCAGCCGCAGTGTCGATGAAGCGCCCCTTTTCGGCGAGATCACAACCCCACCGGCTAGTGCCTGGCTGGTGACAAATGACACGACTGCTACGTAGTGTCATCGAAAACGCCTTCGATTGAAGGAGAAAGCAAAGAAAAAAAGTGGCCCGCTTTCTACGGCTGTGATGTTAGACGTCGAGGGCCTAATTATTCTCCGATGGGGTGACTGCCCCCTTCTCTATGTCGAGGGCTTCGAAGTAGGTGTCAGAAAACGGAAGTGCATGTCAAGAACTTGCAGCGTGAGGTTCCTGTCACTTGCGTAATCTTAATACTACGCTGTTGCGCGGCTACTACTAATACCACGCCTGCGCAAGATTAGGCGACTGCTGGGCCTCAATATTATTATTATTATTATTATTTGATTTGAAAACATATACACAGGAAAGGGACACAGAACAAAAAGGAAGTAATGAAAGCCGCTAGGGCTGCGCAAATCTACTGTGCTGCATAACAAATAAAGAAAGATTTTTTTAACTTTTTTTTTCTGCCTGATCCAATGTAGCTTGCATAGAGTGCTTTTCTGCGACTGGGTGTTGGATTCCGCGGAATAAATTGCGTTTCTTTATAATAATATTTTCGGCATCACTGCCTGTGTGTTTCTGGTTATCGGAATCCCATAAGAGCTTTCTTCTTTCTGGGCTTTTACGTACCAAAACCAGTTCTGATTATGAGGCACGCCGTAGTGGAGGGCTCCGTATTAATTTTGACCACCTGGGGTTCTTTAACGTGCACTACAACGCAAGCACACGGGCGTTTTTGCATTTCGCCTCCATCGAAATGCGGCCGCCGTGGCCGGGATTCGATCCCGCGATCTCGTGCTCAGCAGCGCAACGCCTTAGCTGACTGAGCCACCCCGGCAAGAGCTTTCACATTCGGCCTTCTTTATATACCCAAGAAAGAACTGTCATCCTTCGCCCAAGGAGAGTTAGCACGCCTTCGTGCCGACGGCAAGAAGTTGGGCCCATAAAGGCCTGTCATACATTTAGCTTGTTACGCACTTAGTAATATGCAAGATAATTTATGAACTAACTTCACGGTCTCGAAGTGAGAGAGGAAAGAATGGAAAGACAGGTACGTTTCCTAATTTTTGTCCAATTTGCTACCCTACACTTGGGGAAGGGGAATGAAAGAGAGAAAGAAGACGTGAGCCTTGATCACTCGCACGCACCACGCAGGGTGCAGAGTATCTACAGTTGAGCCGTCAAGCCTGTGCCCTTCAGGCACGGTAGTAGAGCTTGCGTGGCCTTCTGGACTTCTGGACTGATGATCCCTGAGGTCACAACCTTTGCTTCACTAAAAGTCTCTGTAGGAAAGGACGCGCTCCGCAAGCCTTGGTGCTGTTTGAGTGTATGTATGCTTCACGAGCGCCAAGAGAATAGCGCGATAATTGTCTCACAGCAGCCGTCCCAATGGAAACTGCGTAAATCCACAAATGTACAAATGCGACTTCCTATTCAACTAGCACAAACGGCAAACCTCGACAATAATTTGTGTAACACGATACTATTGACCATCTGACAATTTCAGCCATTTTAGTACTGAGGCAAGGCATTTCATCACTAAGGGAAGGTGTTTCAACCCTGAGGGTTCTGTGAGAACACTAAGTAGTAGCTGCAAGATAAAAAGGGTTCCCAAATGTGCTGCTGCTTTCCTCTAGCAATGGAGCGTGCCTGCTACGGGGACTAGGTGAACAAGAAGGTTGTAGCAGGAAAGAAGATAATGAAACGACTACTAAATTTAACGCGGGAAATGTGAATAGGAGGGGAGAAGAGAAAGATAAAAGAAAATGCGGTTATAGCCGTATATGTAGCCGCCCTTTCACGTCTCTGCCGTAACAACAAAAAACAGAAAAACAGAAGAACTTCCGCCATGACAGAAAGAACAAACGGCGGTGTTGGAGACGATGAGCACCTGGTGCCTAAGATATCAGCTGCGGCACTACTTTCTGTTCGATGCATTTCCCGAGCACGTGGACTCCTTCACCAGTTGTTCTCGGCGCGTCGGTCGAGTAGTGTCCAAGCACAGACGCAGATGGCGGAAGGGACGAGGGTGCGGAGGGACGCCGCCTTTTTACTGTTTTGCCGGTCGCCTCGGGGGCGTAATCTGAGACCCAAGCGTGCCCGGACCGACGGCGCTGATTACCTCGGCAACCGATTCGCCGCCGCGCCAGGTCCTTCTCGTCGCGCGCTCGTCGCTAACGTGCAACCGCGTGCCGCTACCGCTGGGGAGCGCTACATTCACAAGCGACACCGGAAATGAGGGCGAGGCTGCCTCTTTAGCCCGGTGCCAGCCTCGCCGACTGCCGGTTGTGTCTTTCCCTGCAGTTTCTTTTTTTCTTCCATTACACCGGATCGCATTGGCGACCCTCTTTATCTCGTCGCTCGTTACGCAGCTGCGGACCCGACGCGAACATTTCCTCTCTTTCTCATCTAGGTCACTCTCTACCCCTCTTACTTTTTACAACTGCAGCCGATAGTGACCGGAAATTTGCCACTTCATATGTTGTTTGTTTCCTTCATTCCTCGCAGATTTTTTTTTGTTCTTGTTTTTTTGTTACAAGTCCTCGTTCCCGGGCTTGCGTAAAGACTAGATGTCAAGGTCGCTGCTTGCTCGGGGGTGCAACGTTCCCTAGTACGTGCGCGAACAGACAGCCTGAAGAAAGAATCGAGTGAATATATGGCTTTGTTTTACCTCATTTGCATCCGGAGAGTTTACCCTCTAATGCACCGCACTGTCCAGACACAGTTGTGTTTCATTGTAATCAGTATGAAAAGATGCCTATGACGCTGAGATGATAATACTGATAATCACGCTACCGAGAAAGATCGAGAATAATGAAGGAGACAATTAAGCTAATGTCTTCAAGTATAAGGAAATAAAGTTAGTAACTTAGGAGCTTAGGAGTAACTTAGTAACTTCACATTCTTGTTGAAGTCACAACGAAGAGAAATGTAGGTCATACGCCGCAGACAGTATCTATACGCGTATACTTCATAATATGTGTTTGGTGCTGACTTTGCTCCTCATTTTCGGACACTAATGTACGTTCTTTGTCAAATGTACATTATACGAGATGGGTTACTCGCGCTCGCTAGGCTGACTACAGGTTGTTTAATAGAGTTCCTGTGGTGGGCCATAAGGTTGAAATCCCCGGCGATTGAAAAGAATTCCCGTAATCGCCATCAAGTGCCCTGGAGTTTCAGAAGTGCCACGGGAACGGCATCACAAAGCCGAATGACATACTTATAGTGAAGGACGTGGTTATGCCATATAGTGTTGACAAAGACAAGTCAAGTCCCTCCCTTCATCTGATTCTTTTCGCCCACTCAACAGCGAGTAAGGAGATACTGCCAGTATTCGTGGGACAGGAAGTAGATAAGGCAACGTAATCAGCTCGCTCGCCTGTCCCTTAGACATCAGTAAGCTTAGCGCATTCGGCTCCCGATGACGTTCTGCATTCGCATGACGTATGCTCACTACTTTTCAAGGCTAGGTTGCGTACGCAAATTGTGAACATAAAAGGAGAGATGGCAATTTCATAGTAGCGTAATTGCTTGAGCAGTGCCCTCGTCGTACGCAGCATGAATCCCATCGAGGTTGTGTAGTATTTTAACACGAAAGTGTTTTATGCCGGGGTCCACCAAGACTTCACTGACGTATTTCCGTCACGGAAATACGTCAGCTTACAATGTACACGAACATAATACAAAGAAAGAAACCAGAAGAAAAAGTTCCACAAACATGCAAAATTTGGAAATCGAACCCTCGACCTCTCGGTCCGCGACGATAGATCGCCGAGCGTTTAACCCATTGCGCCACAAACGCATTTGCAGAGAGCTACACAGACGCGCCTTATATATCTAACACTCCTCCGTGTACCCGCGCTCTTGCTCGGGGCGGTGCCGCCGCCTACGAGCAGAAAAGAGAAGTACTGCATTATGACACTAACGCGCACCGACAGTGAACGCTTCGGTGGTCTCAGCACTACGACGCCTCGATGCCAGCATTCGAAGGGACGCTGGCATCAAGAAGCACTACCAACGCCACCGAGGTGGCGTTCACCGTACTCAGCACAGCGGAGCGTGGCCTCCGCAATTAGCTCTGAAAATGTTTCTGAAGTTGATCGCGGAGGCTGCAATTACGACGCGCTGTACGCGCTGATTTGACTCGGTGACGATTCAGTTACGTGCTTTGTCTTGCGCGTTGTATTAGTGTGTCAGTTACGTGCTTCGTCTTTCGCGTTGTGCTAGCGTGTGCAGCGTAGTGCAGCTTCCATATGCACGACGGTTGCTCATGGTCATCGACGTTGGTAGTCGTGATGGAGGAGACGTGCCACCAGGCGTCAGCGTGGGTGCATCAACGCCTAAGGGCGCTTTAGCCACAAAACACCAATAGACATTATATATCAATGTGCAATAAACATTACACTACTTCTTTGAAGACACGTTTCACTTTCGTGTTCTATACCGATTCCTATATAAGAGGGATCAACCACATTTTTTTTGATTGGCTTTAGTTTTCACCCCTCTTAAAGAATACGAACTACAACAAACGCCAAATTCGTACTCCCTTGCATGGTCAAAAACGACGCACAGCCCGATGGACATAGAGTGACAGAGACGACAAACACTGCGATGACAAACAGCGCAGTGTTTGTCATCTCTGAATGAACCACGCTCTTTCAGTAAAGCAGTTGCATTCTGAAACGTTTCTCTTGGTTTCAACGTCTGTCAGTAGTTGACTAAGTCGAGCTTCTGGGTTTTCATCATTCGTGAAGTATGTATTTAAGGTTGGAAGAAATATGGCGGAACATGAGTATCAGAAACAACTTTAAAAACGAAAGAAAAACGAAGGCCCGGTGCTAGCATTTCAATATCTGCCCACTGTTGTAACTTTCTTTGCGTTGTATACAGAAAGCGTGTACATATACATACACGATGGCATTCCATGACCTGGTTTCATTAGGCGTTGCGCCGTTAATTGCCACACGCGTTCCAGCGTTCAGCTTTCATTATATATGAACGTAAAAAAAAATAATCTCACGATGCATCTACTCGCGCAGCCCTTGCACTTCCATACATTCATTGAAATAATATTATTAGAAAAGAAAGTCCGTCCTGGTGGATTTGCCTTTATTATTATTTCAGAAGCGGATTTCAAAAAGCGATCTTCTGCAACGCCTCAGAATTAAGCTTGAAACTTGCAAATGCCGTAATCGTGCCTAAACAGACGACAATCTTGAGCGTTGTTCAGGTTTGTGTACAGAATTATGTTTTTATGCCTTTATTTCATTTTCACAATTTGCTGTCTGCCTTTTTTCCGTGCTATCGCTTATCGGCGTGGGACGCGTACACAAGAGGATGGAAGCGTTCTCTGGAAAGCAAAGTAAAAAAAAAAAAGCCGAGGTGCTAAACAGTGCTATTAAAAGCGCGTCAGCGGGCGACGCGTTCGTGAAATATTTATGAGATTTAGCCGCCGTCCTTCATAACCAAATCATGGAAAATTGGGGAAAGCCTTTCCTTCGTCCGGCGTTGTCGTTTGCCTGCAGCGCGATGTGGTTTTGGCTTTCATCGCCTTTCGGGCCAAGAATCGGGCCAAGCACGTGGTGAGGCAATGCGCAGCGTTCTCTTGATGCTGCTGAAGAGCCGGCACGAGGCTGCATGCGTCGGGGTTTGCGAGACGATTTTTTTTTTATCAGAGCTGAGGGCGTGCCATTGCATTACTTTTCCTAGGGTCGACTAGCAAATAAAGCCGTGGGCTGAAGTCGTTGTCACCGCGCGAGATTACAAAAAGAAGAAGAAGATGTAAACAAGAGAGAGATAGCAATGAAAATCGCGTGAGGCATTACTGCGGCTGCAAAGTGTTGTGAGTGGAAGCGTTCATCCAAGCTATATACAAGCGCGACACTTTGCGAGCGGCGATGAGGGGATTTAAAGTTTGTGATTAACACTTTATGCGGCGCTGCATTCATTCATGTCGTTTTGGTTGGTCCGTCCGCTTAGCTTTTGCCCGCTAAATTCAGCCATGAGAGGGACGCAGTCATGTTGCGGCGCTGATGCATTGTGTCGTTCCTATCTATCTTTTCCATGAATGCAAACGATGTCTGAGGATTACCGCTTTATTAATGTTCTGTTAGCCATGTTATCAACCGGCATTCAGTGGAATCCTGTTTAACCAAAGTTACCTTACGGTATTTTATTTATTTATTTACATATTTTTTTTTGTATGAACGACGAAAGCTAGCCTTAGAGGAACAGAAATGCGGCTATAAAAAGCGAAACAAAACGATACAATAGCGGTAACCTTCTCGGCTTGGGCCTGTTTAAAATTTTGTGAATTTTAATAATAGACCGATTAGCGTGTAAAAGTCTGATAGTACCATAACCACTTTTGATGACCCGGTCGGAATAGTAATTCTTGCAATCCGCGGAAGCTGGAAGAATAGGATCATGGCAAAAGTCATTGCAGTAATGAGGTGCTAACGCTACAAGCGGCTCCTGAATGTCTTTTGCTTTCCATTCAAGTGATCACGCGCAGAAACTATGAGTGACATCGACTTTACGTAAGCCTTATACAAAGTACAGAACTATAATAGAGTGAAAATATCTAGCGGGGAAGTGCGGCCGTTTTTTTTTTTTTTTTTTTTTGCTGCAAAGCTTTATTTATAGGTCCACGTCTATTTCACTACGTAGTATATAATTATACAATTTTACTCACAATTATCGCGCTCCATTGACAAAAGCAGCGTACGCTTCTGGGTTCGGTTCATCACGAAGGAAAAAAAAAGATCGCTATATTATAGCAGGCTTCTGAAGAAAAATGAAATTATCTGAATGCACTGGAGTGAAGCAGTGGACACAGCATTAAATCTTGTTCTCTTTCAGTTGCGTCAACTAATCGTAGCTGTCTGGTGTTTTTCGTCTCCGTCGCGTTCGATTATATCGAAGTTAGGCCACTGAACGTCCTGTCACGACATCAAAAATAGGAAAAATAGCGCTGGACCCATTACTAAGGGAAGGTATTCGGGCTGGTGCGGAGCGCGTGCCTAAAACGATGTACCACGATATGCAAAACAGCAAGTCATCTTGCGCGTGGGAGTGGCAGCGATTACAATGGGATAGCTGCTCTTTGTGCAGTGGAAGCCCATCACGCAGCGTGTTCGCCGTTTGATGAAGGGAACGAAAAATAATAATTAAAAAAAAGTGTTGCCGTTAACGTAGTGCTCGCTCTGTACCATAACCGGCGCATACCGAGCTCAGCCAGCCGCCTAATCCGAGTTAAATGCCGACACATGGCACCGGAGGGCGCTTTTGCGAGCGAGCTATAGCGACGGCGCGGTGTATTGCTGCGGCACGGCACAGCCGCTCTCCTCGCCGATGACATCCGTACGCACTTACCACAGAGTGGGCGGACGAGCGTGACTGGCATCGGGGACACGCCACCTTGCTCTCACGAGAGGATTACAGTGTAGCTGTAAGAGGACGGAAAGAAGTGAACGGAAAGGGGGGAGAGAAGGGGTGCTTTCGTTGTAGAGAGGGGGCATCTCATAGAAGGCTATCCGAAGCCATCAGGAAAGTAAGTGTTCGTTTCCACATAGCGACAAAGCAGAAAATCGACATTGATCGAACTCTATACCTGTCGAGAAATTGTAAAATAAAACAGAAATAGAAAGCAACCGAAAACTGTCATTTAGTTTTGGTTGTTCGGTATTGATGGTGCTGTTCTTACTTAAATGAAATGGAAAGACCTGCGTGTCCGCGAAGCCCGAGTGTCCGCGAAATGTTGTTGCACTACTAAGCGACAGTGAAGTAGAACTAAGTGGGGTTTGCATAAAACGTTGACAGCCAGAATTTAGCGGATTGGACGTATCTGGCGTGCCATTTTCTCGAGCACGCAAAGCAAGAGCTACCAAGAGAACAACAACATTCGCTGTCATAACGTATGTTTCTTTTTTAAAGCATCGATTGTGAAGTGTTCTTTCTTTCCGATCCACAAATTTGAGGCTCATAATCTTTAACTTGTCTTTTTTAAGCAAATCGAAGTTAAATGCAACCGAATTAGTATACTCGTGTGACAATCGAGATTGCTAATTGCGGCCTTACTCTTCTCTAAACGTTTCATCACTGAGTCACGGGACGACAAACTAATACGTTCTCGAATATTTTGATGATTTTGAGTTTTTCATTGCGTTGCTTTATTGGTTAGGGCAGAGTTGTCAACAAGAATGCTAAAGTGAGTGAGTGACATAGAGATGAAACTAAAGACAAGGATGTTAACCAGTCAAGAGTCCATTTGGCTACACTACGTGGGTGAAAGGAAGAGGCGATATAATAACTATAGTTGATATGGCCGTGATTATAGGGAAATATTTATTTACTAGGAATACTTATAAGCATAAGAATGGATAGTTGGGCGAGTTGGTACGGTAACATATTCTTGATATAAGCGCGAAGAAGACACGGATGGTGGCGGAAGAAGACAGGACGAGCGCTCGTCCTGTCTTCTTCCGCCACCGTCCGTGTCTTCTTCGCGCTTATATCAAGAATAATACTTATAAGCCCTGTACTAGAGACAGCAACGTAGCATTCGTTTTCAAAGAATCAACGAAGGTTAATTATGAAGAGAGCAAGGAGGCAAGTCTGACCCGTCATGCTCCTGCCTGTTACTGAACGTAAGGAATAAGGAAAAGTTTGCAAGAACTGATGATCAATCAACAAAGGCGATTATGCGAAATGTTAATACCATAGGTGCACGGATGCGCAGCGTAATAGAAAAAGCGCAACACAAACATTTACTTCAAGTTATACAGAGTGGTATGGATATAAATGATTTCACAACTATGCTAAAAAATAGAGTAAATGTAAAAAAAAATACGCGTAATAAAAAATCATCAAATACTTCTATCTTAATTCTTTCTTGGTGCCGTTAAGCCAGTTAATTAGTTTTTATGTCCTCGTCATTAGGATGTTGGCTTGGGCATGTTTTGTGGGTTTCATATCGGAAGCCGCTGGCCGGTCCTTTCGTTGGTGCTGTTTTCATTATGAAATCTGTCATCACTGCCGACCACAAACCTTTGCAACAAGATGTTGAAAAGCAAGTATTGTTATTATGCATGTCTCTTCTAGTCAAGCAACGCTATACCTTTCATGATTTACTCGTTCAGTATACAGGATTGACAATCATGTCCATACCGCACCACTTGTCGACTATAAGAGCACGCATGCATAATATTACTATTTCGAAAGGAGAGACTTCTTGCCATGCAAAGCTTATTGGGCGAGTATAGTATTTCCTTGTTCCCAGTGCCAGCTGGGCTTTCGCTGGAAGGTCACGGCTAAACACTTGCGAAAAATGACGCAAGCGAGGCGAAATTCGTGCCGTTGGAGCCGTTGCAGGGGAAGCTGAGAGCTTGACAGAACACCGGAAATAGATTTTGCGTTTCTTCGTGCAAAGCACCGGCTTTGAATTTACGTCACGAACTGAAAGCGTGCAAGGGCACTTCACGTGGTAACACGCTTGAACGGTAAAACTTTCGTCCAAGTCATTTTTGTTTTCTGTAGAATAAGAAAGTTGAGAACTTCTCTTATTACACGTATTGTCCTTCCATGCGCAGCTTGGCGGCGTCTCGCAGTTTAAAATGTCAGTCACGTATACGTAAGGTACAACGGCTACGGAGTTTCAAAAAAAAAAATTATTCTCGCATGCTGCAATAACTCTTATATTTCGCTCCCATTTCGTTCCCACTTCTGCAAATACCTTTCTTTACTTACGGCATCCGCCGTGTCTTGTTTTTACGCTCTAAAGCTTCGAGAACGCGCAACTGGTTGGCATCGGCCGATGCGCGTAGCCTTCATTTCTGTTCGGCCTTGGAAAACCCCCAAGGAGAAAGACGCGGAGGGATGGGCCTCAGCGTAGTCGGTGCACACGGAACAACAATGTTTCGTTCGCGCGTGGTATAAAGAAACGAATGCAAAAGTACCACTCGCTGCCTGCGAGATGAGAGCGCAGCTAGATGCTCCTTCAACACGCCCGGGCCCCATCTGAGGCGCGCGCGCATAGGACCCAAGAGTTCTTGGTGTACACAATACCGAAAAAGTGCATCCTCTAAAGCTGTGCCCTCCCCTACTCTCCTCCTGTTTCCCTTTGGCTACGCGAACCGCGGTTGGAGGACGTCGGAGGTTGTCGGCTGGTGCGAGCAAGCGAGATGGCGCTTACTGCAAAAAAAAAAAAAAAAAAAAAAAACAGGGGGGGGGGGGGGGGGGAAGCGACCACGGCAGGCAATCTGCTGCATAGCGGGCCGGCTTGCTCCTAATTTACATTTTATATGCGCCGCCAAGAACTAGAGAAACCAGGCGCTAAGCGAAACGGTATGGAAATGTTCCATTTCAGGTGCCGAGAGCTCGCTCTTGCTGTTGTCGTCGCCGCCGCGGTTGACGCCAAGACGGCGGGTGCCTTTTGTTCACCGCTTTGTGCGTACACCGCTGCACTGCTACTCGGCTTATGCTTCTTCCGGGATTTTTTTTTTTCCGTCACCCGCGCTGTTTACTGGACAGGTCTCCAGAATTCCTTCTAAGCGCTCGCGTGGAAGTGAACGCAACGTGTCATGTTCTCGTTGACGAAAATGATCGCGCCCTCCTTCTGACCTAGCACTGAAGCTGGTTCCGCCAACTTTCAATCGAGTCGACGGGTCCCGTTTTTCAGTGCATGGGAGACTGAAAATTTCTGCTCTAATGTAGTTCTATGCTTCTGGTGCGGCTGTGCGAAGAGGCAGCTAGAAAATAATCGTAACCAGCCTGAAAGCAGGGTTACTTTATTAACCCTTATTATTTCGTGTATACATTTACCTTAAAAAATTTAACCAAAAAAATTCACGAAGGGCCCTTCAGACTACAACATGGACGTACATGTGCTATAAGTTATGGCTTGGGTTGCAGTCTGAACGGCTCGCGAAGACCTATGCATTTGCTTCCGCTGTAAAGCGGATAGAATGTTTCCGGGACCATGACAGCCGTGAATCGGGTTTAGAAATTGCGACAATAATGTACTAACATGTTTTACACTGAGAATTATCAAAAGAAAAGGCAAATTTCGTATGGCACGTTTCCTTCGTGCAGTAATATAAGAGTGAGGATTTGAACCAAGGAATGCAACTCGATGCGCGACCCGTCCCCAGATCTCGGTGGCTATATTGCTCCGCTCCTGGACACAGGTCTGTCTTTTCATTTTAATGCTGCGGTTACTGCGTTTCAACGCTGCCTGAATTAAAGTAGTCTGTGCGTTTGAATATAGGTGGCTCATAATATCGAGCGCCAGGCGGTCATAATTAAACTGGAGGCCCTCCGGTATGCAGCGTCTTTCAGCTAATAGGTGTTGCTTTGAGACGATAAAAGGAGACACCAGTCAATCGGTTTTCACAGAGCACGGGTTGACGAATGCACTTTAAACTGCTGACTCTTCTTTCCCTCTGTGCGCGTGCACGCGCTCAAACGGGTTTAGAGCTAAGCCTCGTTTGTTCCACATCTTTTCCTTTCTTAACTCAATGTGCGTGCTTCTCTTTTCGCTCCTTCATCTTTGACTGCGAGGTCCTTTCATTTTCGGCTGTGCCACAAACGTCCTTTTGTTGCCTTTGAGGCCCGCAGCCATGGCTCGTTTCCGAGTATGATTTCGGTCGCGGGGCGTCATTCCCGACGGAAGTCGTTTAGTCGCCGGCCGCTTGTCGCTTCATCTCTTTTATTGCCTTTCCTTCACTATCGCGCGCACACCGCCGCCTTCGTTGTCTGCTTCGCTGACACCTCATTACAACTTTTTCATTTCTAGTTCTTTCGCTTCTCACCCGTTTCGTTTTGACCAGGCGTGCAAGTGAAGCCTCGGTGTTCTGACAGTCCGGGAAGTGTTAGGCAAGGTCGTGAAGCGTGTTGATTGTCTCCTCTATTTATTCCTCACAGCCTTCTGCCCCCCCCCCCCCCCCCCCCCCCATCTCCCTTAGTTTCAGATGGTGCTCGTTCTCCTGCTCCGGCAATGCTTTCACGGCTCGCTGGACACTTCGGGGGTGCCGTGTGCACGGTAGACGGTAATTAGCGTTAAGACGCCCTAGTTCGTACAGCGTCCTGTAAAAAATTACGTTGATCACGAGCGCTCCTCCTACAACGAACATGCGTTTTCTTGGTACTTGCAGTAAGATGACGATATATGGCACCCGATAACGAGCACTGACAAGCTTTGTGTGCTTCATAGGGATTGAACTTCATCAAACATTAGTATCAGATGAGAACCAAGATAGAATGTTAGGCTAGTCGTGTAAGGCAAATGCGCTCCTGAATTGTTTCGAATGCTGAAAATGATGGCACTTCTAATGAGTAAAAAGTCTATATCCTCAACCGAAACTGTATGCTTTATGGAAATGCCTCTGTTTAATGCGTACATGAACAACCATAATCCTTCTTACAAAAATTTTTGTTTGACTCACTGGCCTTAAAGGTTGATAAATATCACTTCGCCAATGACACGGGTACATTGGTCTCCATTTACATGTATTGCGCAGCATTGTTGGAAGCTTTACTGATAAGTTCGCCCGTTCAACAAAAAATCAGTAGCCCCTCCCCAGTCGAGGAAATAGAAATAGGGGTAAGCGAAGCTTGTGGTGTGTTTCTTCGATGTTCCTCGGAACGAATTGCACTGACGAGTACGACATGGTGCTCGAATCACAACCAGTCACACGCACTGGAGCTGGCTCTGAAGTTACGGTTGAGAAAATTGCGTTGAAACCTGGCCGTCGGGCCGGGGAAGTGGGCGCTAGCGTTGCCGAGGCGTGCAAATGCATTGTAGGGTTCCTGGAGGGCAAGACGACGCTGACGTTTGGCCTCAACATCGCGCTCCCGCAACTCGGGGTCCGCGGCTCTTCGCTGGCGTTTCACCTCGGCTTCGGAAGCATTCACGCTAGAATCGGCACGTCGACAACGAGCCCTTTCCCGAGCGCGTTCATTCTAGATCGGTTTCCATAAAATTGCTTCAAAAATTAAATCTGGCCGTTACGTAAGACAATGATTGGCTCATACCCCCGTAAACGCGGCCTCCCCATTACGACGACAGAAGTGAAATTCTACGCTTGACTGATTAGCGGCAACGCAGGCAGCTGTGGAAGCAGACGACGGCGACGAACGCTGGAGCAGTGGCACGAGCGCTTGCCGAGCACGAGCACGAGCGCAAGCCGAGGGGCGCCAACGAGCCAGCTGCGGAAGAAGACGATGACGCTTGAGCCAATGCTGATGTTGATAATTTTGTGCGTACATAGACGCCACCAAATATCTGAGTTATAACAAGCTTAGCTTGAAAAAGCGATTAGTAATGTTTCCGGCCAGATGTACTGAAGTCGCTATAAATGTTTTCTTTCTATCAAAGGGGTGATATCTTTGTAGTCTTGCTGGCGCTTGCAGTTCGATCCGAGAAATAGCAAAAAGAAAGAACCTATTAACATCCGGTTATTTGCGATTAAGATCAGTGAACGAAATTATGATATGTCTGAGAAAACGGACAACTAGCTTCAGGGCAAGCCTATAGCCCTTGATAACTTTCTCAAAATTCAGCCTTACAAATATGACGCATTGTCGAACCCACGGTAGGATAGTTTCTTCCAAGCATCCTGTCGCTTCGTCTAATTTCATAGGCGTCTCTGGATGGAAGAGTTAATCGAAATATGCTCGAATCAATTTCTGATCTCGCGGCAATACTACTTTTCTTGAGAGCAATATAATTAGACAACAAAAAGAAATACTGTGACTACTATCAAACTAAAAGGAGTGCACGCATGTTCCTCGAAGAAGCACCGAAGAAAGTTGTAGCAAATTAGTTTTGATGAATTTCGCAGCGTGGAGGCAGGTTCATGAAAGGAAAAAATTACATCAACCCGTATGTAGCACGAACAAACAAAGGAAACCCACACGAGTTTCTCAGAAACAAATCCCGGACCAGGACGAATTTTTCTTCAGCTCCGTAGTTTTGTTTCTGAGAAACCGGTGTGGGTTTCCTTTGTAGCTCCGTGCTGCACACGGGTGGATGTCAATTTTTCCTTTCACTGAACAAAGTTGTTTCACGAGGACGAGGGAGAAACTGGCTAGCAAAGAAGTGTGAGGCGCAAACGTAGAGACTTGCAGACTGGCCTTACAATTATGCACCCATCTCTATGCTTCCGGTTCAGGAAGCGTTAGCTCCTCAGTTCCACTGAGGACGGACGGACGGACGGGCGGACGGACGGACGGACGAAGAGCTTTTATTCAGGTCCTGAGGAACTGCTTTGGGACGCCCCCTTTCAGGGGAAGTCGGTAGCAGTCGCGGGCCGCTCCCACGCAGGGACCGGAAGACCGTGACCCTCCGTCCTCTCGCAGGCCCTCTGGACAGCCCGAAGTTGAACCGAGAGATCGCCGCTTTTGAGGGCTTCCTCCCAGTCCTCTTCGTTGATGAACTCTCTGTCGCGTAACGCAGGAGATTGCCAGAGCATATGGGCTAATGAGCAATACGCCTCTCTGCAGTCCGGACATTGGGGTTCGATGTTGGGCGAGAAGTGACTAAACCTGCCCCTTGAAGGGAAAGACCCCGTTTGGAGCCTCCTCGAGGCCGACGATTGCGGTCGAGTGAGTCTAGGGTGAGGAAGTGGAAAAGCCCTCCGAGAAAGATGATAATGCGTCAAGTTTCATCCAATCATCGACGCCCAGGACACTCCGGAGCGTAGCGGTGCGATTTGTCGAGGAAGCCATTAGTACGTTGTCTGTACACTGACGTCCTAACCAAATAATGCCCGTATGTTCAATTGATAGGTGCTGTGTGCAGTGATGGTTCCCATGAACTGCGATATACACAAAGCAAAAATCTGATGTTCACTGCACAGTAAACACGACATCGCACTCACGACGAGTCTTTTTTCAACTCTTATGTTTATAGCAACGTGGCATTTTCTCTTTTAGTTTTCAGCAGGCCTCGCATATTTCTATGCTTGTCGTACAAGTCCCGGACGATTCCATTTCCGCCGATTCCTTGAAACTTTAACGGCGCTCCGCGCTCTTAAATTTGGGAACGTCTTTCTTATTATTTTTTGATGCTTACACAGTTCATTTTATTGTTGGTTACATCCCCATTCCATCTCTACTACTTAAAAATCTTCCTCCAACTTCCTTTCTTCTATATCTTTTAGGATCGCCTAGCGTCTAAGTTTTTAATCTAGTGCAGTCTCATAAAAAAATATGGAAGAAATGAAGCCACACGGTACGCTTATCACTACCACGCTTCAGCGTCCTACCTGAAAAGGAGCTGTCCTGAGACGTTGAAGCCATATCTCGTTCTTTTTTAGTTTTTTTTTTATGTTCATTTTTTTGCCTTCGCTTTCCTGCGGACCATTTTCTTTTCCATGAGCAAGGGATATTGAAAGACCTTTCCGGATTCTTTTCCCTCGGCGGTATTTTCAATTACTGCAACATGCGTCCTTGCATGCACGGACTACAAGTCGTCGGGAAGGTGAATGCTAAACCGGGAACAAAGAGATCGTCTTCTAAATCAGGCTCAACACCAGGCCCTAAACTGCACACGGTCGACGTAAACGGTGCCCGTACTTTGCTCGGAAATTGTTTGGTCCTAAGCGTGCATTTTAGACAACACGCGGGAGCCGGTCTCTGCGAACGCACTCCGTTACGAGACTGCTAAATGCAGTCTGAAAACGAGAGCCTGTTTCCGCAGGAGCATTTGGGGAGGTGGAATACCATCCCTTTACGTCTGTGCAGTTATTCCAATGATGACTTTAAGTTTCGTTTTACTGTTGTAAAACATTGTTTTTCTATTTTGCTGCCTTGTTTTCGTTTGTGGTACTTCTCTAGACAAGATACCAGAAAAAGAAAAAAGAAAGAAAATGGGTAGGGTTTTTTTTTCCTTTCTTGCTTGATAATCCTGATGCTAACGGAAGCGTGAAATAGCACCACTTCGAATACTGCCTTTTCGGAGTACAAACCCTAGCAAGAACCAGGGTGCGATGTTTAAGACCCTGCGCCCCCAGCAGCCTGCTCTTTGCGCAAGAGGTCAACATAACCTCGCTCGTGAATTTCTTATGACTTGCCTCGTGGTTGGCCGGCGTTGTGAAATTGGTGGCGGAGTCGTCGAGTGAGCTGGCGCTGCTCGTTTCTTTGTCAGTGAGTTCTGCCCTACTGCTTTTCCCATAAACGTTCACGTCTGTTTCGCAAGGTTCCACTGGACTACACTGATAAAGAAAAACAGCCTGGACACGGTTTGGTTTGCTTCCTTTGTTAAGGGCTTGGTATGTGTGTTATGTTTGTGCACGTGTGTATTTTGTCAAGGATAGAATGACGACGCACAGAAAGCTTTCGTTGTAATTTTTTTAAAATCTTCTTTGCAATGAGGAGCAGCCGTTTCATAGACAAGCGTGTAGTTGGCTACTCAAGGCTGTGGGAGGGTAGTCATTAAGAACAGAAAGAGAGATAGATAGGAAAGGCGGGACCATTATATATATATATATATATATATATATATATATATATATATATATAACACGTTCTAGGCTGGTCGTTCAACTAGTGGAGCACGGGCAAGAGCGATTACCTTTGTGCACTGTACTGCAGGCAAATGCAATGAAACAGAACATGACAGCTTGTTTCTTCGTTGCCGCAGTGGCCACAGCCTGCGGCGACCGCCACTCCTATGCAGTACGCGTCGCTTTGGTCAACGCGGCACACAAGGGTCGCGTCTCATCGGGGAAGTGTTGATGAAAATCAAGCCCTTAAAGTAGAATCCAGGAAGTATAACCAGGCTCGCCGGAAGTGCAGTTCATTACAAGTTTTCATGTGACATACAGGGTAAAAAAAAAATTAATTCTGGTGTTTTACGTGCCAAAACAAGGATATGATTATGAGTCGCACGCCTTAGTGGGGGACTCCGGATTACTTTTGACCACCTGTACTTTGACTTGCACCCTGTGCATGGTACGCAGGCGTTCTTGCATTTCACCCCCACCGAAATGCCACCGCCATGGCCGGGGTTCAATCCCGCGGCCTCGGGCTTATATATCAGCGTAACGCCGAAGCCAATACGCCACCACGGCGGGTCATACGGAGTAACCGCCGACCGACTCGCGAAGCTCGACGAAAGCAGTTTGCTGTGTCTGAGGGCCATCATAACCAGCGATGGAAGTTCCTGGTAACACACAGCAGTGAGGCAAGAATCTGCAGAGCTTCTGACCACGTGATTACGCTCACAAACTAAAGCTTTCAAATAGCGGCGAAGAGAGATGAGCGTCGACTGCTCAGTAAGTAATGAGCTGTAGGAGTGGCCTTAAAATATTGACATTTGCTTATGTGAAGGAAGCATCCCGCTTTGTCTTACCAATATTATAATCATGCCATATGCCCTATAGAGTGCTTGATGAGGAGTTGCTGTGATCTCCAGTAGAGTTGTGCTAGTACAGTTTTTATAAACTGAGGACAAGGACTTCTGCCTTGTTCTCGCGACATGTAACCATAAAACGTTTGCGCGTGGCACGCGAGGCCATTCTTATCATTGAAATAATGTTAACAATCGCGAAACAACATTCTAATATATTCGGCAATGGCCTTTGAGGGGTTCTTCAATATGAAAGCCACTGTTGACACTCTTACATATTGAGCTAATCATGCCGCGCACAAAAGCAGTCAAAGAAATCGTGTATCCTTTGATGGATTTTGCACGCCTCCAATGCACACGCTGTCGAAGTAACTTTTCGCATCTTTATGCATAATTGCGTTCCTGTTCAAAAAAAAAAAAAAATGCTGCACACTCCGAGCTAATCATGCATGTTCCGACCGTAGTTACGAAAGAAAGCTGTGTTGGCGGGAGCGAATGCCTTTCGCGAGATAGATAGTGGCAGCACGTGCCTTCCGATACATAAATTTATTAGACATCATCGCCAAGCAATGAAACATAGGATATGAGAAAATTATAGAAATCAAAATTCAGAGATAAGCACGAGAGTCTCACTCTTTCACTTGGGCGCTTCACAATTCTTCATAGTTGGCGTGACACAACGCATCTCATGCGTGCAGTGCATGAGTCTACAAAAAACAAAAACAAAAATAAGAACTGCCGAAGGGAGGCGGTGCGCAGCAAGAGGGGGGGGGGGGGGGGGTAGAGAAAACTCTGTGTGGAAGTGACGTCATGGGGGTGTCAGGCATGCACACTGCGGAGCCGACAGACAGGGCTGCCCGTCGAGCTAGATCGATCGATGAAGCGAGGGCCCGCTAGATGGATGGATGGATGGCCTAGATGGATCGGTTACTGCGCATATTATTGGCCTTCCTACCGACATCGCCAACGCCGCCTTTCTTATGCAGCCGACGTATCTGCTGCGGAAGTTTTCGCGGTCCTCGTTAACGTGGCCTCGAGACTTCGGTGGACTGCGTCTGGCCCCCCGAAGCTGTCTCAGTCACGCACCGTCCCCTGCTGCTGCTAATGCTATGCGTAGGGAACGAGCCTCGAGTGAACGACTAGATTTTCGTGCTGGGCTCAGGTATTGGAGTGTACTGAGGTAAGGGGAAGGACAATGAGAAGGTATAGTGTTCGGCTACTAGCCACAGAAAATGCGTTGCTTATTCATGGCATAATCACTCACGCGATGTTTAACGATAGGGTTTCTCCATCAAATGTTTATTTCTCCTTAGGTTGTGCTTTAATTAAAGGCTTGTTTTGGGGTCATTCAAGGTACCTCGTTGTCTTATAAAATAATTATTAGCTGCTGGTTCCATATTCAGATAAAGTAAGGTTTTTACACTTGCAAAATATGGTGGTAAGAGACGATGTATATGTTTATGTAGAGCGCTCTGTTCTCAACTTTTGCTTTTGGACAACGCACGCTCATTCATAGCACTCTCAGCACGCTGTCAAAACATATTGCTTCAATATGTGCTAAATGTAACTGAAGAATAACTGAAAAATGTTGCGGCTGTCCTCGGCTGACACTTTCAGCTGACCATTCTCAGACGCTGATCAACACATCTTCGCACTACTCCTTTATAGATCTTACCTTATAGGAAGTCATTTGAATGATCAACAAAATTTATATGCTTGCTTAAAGCTTTTGCATGCAACTGAGCGTTCGAATTGTCACGAATAAGATGAAGCCTATAGCATATGCCAAGCAGCAGCGTTATCCTCTTAAATCTTCGTTAAGAATATCCGCTTAACACAAAAAAAAGAAAGAAAGAAAACTAGAAAAAATAAAAGATGTGGATGACAAGTATTGAAGTCGGTCTACTCTCGGTGAGATCACGTTTGAAAGACAGTGCCCTGGTTGGAAGAGTAACCACACGAAGAGACGACCCGATGCTTACTGATGTTTTAACATGTGCCCTTACGTCTGCCCTGGTACAACTTTAGATGTTAGTGTTTATATTTATCTTTCCTGCATTTCATTGGCTTTTTTGGTACTATATTCGCAATAATAAAGCTGTGACGGCACTCGTCTCAAAGTAGTAGTAGCAGTAGTAGCAGTTGTAGTAGTAGTAGTAGTAGTAGTAGTAGTAGTAGTAGTAGTAGTAGTAGTAGTAGTAGTAGTAGTAGTAGTAGTAGTAGTAGTAGAAAACTTTATTTGATGTTTTGTGACGAAGTCCCAGAGGGTGGAGCCCTCAGTCCAGTGCCCCATTTGCTGCTGCTATCCGGCTGGCCCGGTCGATCAGGTATCGCTGGTCGTCGAAGGCTGTGCTTGAAAGAGCGGCTTCCCACTGGGATGGGGAGGGGTTTGGTATTCTAGGTAAGCCGGGTGGTTTGGAGTATTCTCACGTAGAATGGTAGAGGTTTGGGTGACCACCACAGAAAGGACATTTGTCGGGGTACTGGCTAGGGCAAAAAGTGCGGCAGAGAGCAAGGCTGGGGAACGTATTAGTTTGGAGCTGGTGCCAAGCTGCTGAATCTGCACGGTTTAGCTTCACGTATGGTGGAGGGATTGTTCAGCGGGATAGTCTGTGGTGTTGTAGTATATGCGTGAATGTAAGCGGTATCGTTTCCACCTTGTCTGGGTTGGACTGGTCTTCCACCGGTGCCTGGAGCGTTAGGCCTCGGGCTGTCGCATGAACGCGCTCATTGCCAGGGAGAGACGCATGTCCAGGTGTCCAGACTAGGTGAACTAGTGAAATATTTTGCTTGTTGTGTAGAATTTTATGAGCGATCGTTGAAATCCGTCCTTGTGCATATTTTCGACATGCTTGCTGGGAATCTGTAAGAATATGTATGATCTTATCTGGGGGTTGAGCGCTGATGGCGAGGGCTATGGCACATTCTTCTGCTTCCGTGCAGTTGTCAGTGCGTATTGTGGCTGATAATAGTGCTTCGCCCCTCCAGTCGGCCACCGCTACCACTTTGGCTATAATGTCCGGGTAGCACGCGGCGTCTGTGTAGAAGGTGTCGAGGTCGTTGCCGTATGCACGGTGCAGTGCCATTGCACGTGCAGCGTGCCTGCCTTTATGGTGTTCGGGGTGCATATTCCGAGGTATGGGGGCCACTCTAATGTTTTCTTTGATGTTTGGGGCAATTGACAGGGGCTCTCGTGGGGCAAACTCTGATGTTGGGTAACGTAATTGTCTGAGTACGTGCCTTCCTGTCGATGTACATACGTTTCAGTCGTTCGATCTGGCCAACTTTCTGGGCTTCGATTAATTCGACCATGGTGTTATGCAAACCAAGCTGTAATAGTCTGGCTGTTGAGGTGTAGATAGGAAGGCCTGTCGCTGTTTTCACCGCTGTTCGTATGAGTGTGTCTAGCTGGTTTGTTTGGTTTTGGGTGGGTCGGTGGTGAGGTGCGTGATAGGTAATGCGGCTTAAGATTAAACCGTGTATGATGCACATGACGTGCGATTCCTTTAGGCCGTGGCGGCGGTTCGTGACCCACCGGATCATGTGCACTACCTGATTAATCTGTTTCTTCAGTAGCGTCAGGGCATATGTCGCTTTCGCATTGGCTTGAACGGGGAGTCCTAGTAAGCGTAATTTGTTAACCTTATTTACAGGTTCACCCTCGATAGTCACCGTGATGTCAGGCGGTAGGTGATGTTTACTTTGGAGTTTTTTTACTATAAGCAGTTGTGACTTTTGAGCTGCGCACGTAAGTCTCAAAGTAAGATTTGGATGGTTTGTTGCAATAAAAAGTGGTGATTGATAAATATTTAGCTAAAAGAAACTCCGCAGTGCTAACAATTATTGCCATGACTTCATCATGGTTCTTATATAAAAAAGTAATGTTACTTCAATATGGGCCTGTAAAATAGCAGCTAAATTTGAGCCAATCAAATACTTAGTTTTCCGTCTTTTTACTACCAGAAAAAAAATCCGTACTAAAGTATGTAGTCAATACATTGAAGCAGTCACGAGAGCCATGTTTTAAATGGCCATTCAATTTAAGATGAAGTGCACTCTCCACAGTATTCGATGTTATAAACATAGAAAATAATAGGTGTAACATGTAATACACAGCTAAAAAAACTGAAACCACGAATCAAGAGCCTCAAAATAGCAGATCGTTTCGTCTCTTTGAATATGCTACATATTGCAGAAATAAAAAAAAAAAATCCTGGTAAGCTTGTGTCTATGGTTGCTTCTTTACTCGATTACAGAAGTGCATATACGAGTATAGCACTTGTTCATTTGAGCGCCGCCTAATGGTGTCTATTGTGCGAGAATCACACGGAAACCGCTTTGTACTGGTACGCGGAAATATGAAAGACGCTAGTACTATGTCAGATGGACGGTCTCTTCGCAGCTGTTTTCATCATACAAATTGGTGTAAGTTTAAGTGTGAAATTAAACGGTGATGGCCGGTGGTAGTAAGCAACATTTAATTCAAACAGCTGCGATTTGTCGGAACGCGCACTTTTCTCCCATGTGTTGCAAACACCTAAATTTTCTTACAATTTTTTTTCTGACTTACGATGGTCTGGACGCCCTCTTGTACCGAATTCTGCTTGCAGAAAGATTTCGAAACTACCCTTTTTAAAAGCACAGAAAATATATTCGTTCTATTAAATTGTGACCCATGGTTGTACAGTGTACTAATGATGGCCTCATATGCAAGCCCAGTTAGGGGCGTGACTTTCATTCTAAAGAATCTAGACTCTGGTGGTGCTTGTTCTAATTGCCAAATTTTTGTTCCACCCAATACTCAAGTTCGTTAACTCGTAGAGTCAATTCGTGCGATTTGATAACTGTCTCAGCCACACCAAACTGACTGATACACACTTGTGTCTAGCACTGTCTGAGGATAATATTTCTTAAGCCACTGAATGCGTTCCCGACCAGACGTAATTCGGGGTTCCCACACTAATTTCAGCCTTACGTCACCAACGTACGACTGAAATCCATAGTTGGATGTGCTTTCATGAATCGCGTACTTTTTGATAGGAGCGAAGCACGAAATCGATCGTGTACTCAATTTTGCGAGTTTGTTGGACAACCCCACACAGTAAAATTTCACTTGCCGGTGTAATAGAATTTGACAGCACTTGGAATTTACCAGCCGAATTCTTTCAAGGCAACACTCCTGGGGTCGCTTGTGCGGCCTTACTAAAATGCGGCCTTTCAGTTTCGTAGTCTGGCGCACATAGATGAAAGCGTGCGAAAGGATTCAGCACTGCTCAATCAGTGATCGATCAAATTTCTGCGTAGAGAAAAAGAAAAGTATGGTAACTCGTTCTAGGACACATTCAGTGCATGATAAGAATATGACGAAGCCATTCACACATACACAAAAAAGAGCAGTATATTTAAAAATATATATATATATATATATATATATATATATATATACATATATTTTTTTTTTTGGGGGGGGGGGTTTGCGTGCCATAACCAGTTCTGATTATGAAGCATGTCGTAGTAGAGGGCTCCAGATTAATTTCGACCGCCTGTGGTTCTTTAACATACACTACAACGCAAGCACACGGGCGTTTTTGCATTTCGCTTCCATCGAAATGCGTATATATATATATATATATATATATATATATATATATATATATATATATATATATATATAGTGCGACGCTTCAAGACAACACGGGCTGCGAGGGACCGCGTAGTAGTGAGCTCCGGAACAATATGAACCACCTCGGTTCGCTAGCGTGCATCGAAATACGCATACTACATGAGCGTTTTTACATTGGCATCAGAATGCGGTGGCTGCGGTCGTGCATCGCACCCGCAACCTGCTGCCCACCAGCAGAGCTCCATAGCCACCGCGAGCTGCAGTGGCGGTACGGAAAAAAATAAAACATAAGGCTGAGCATTGCTTTCAGGACACCAGCAGTGATGCTGGCATGTCACGTTCGAAAGTCAGCTGCAGGAAGTCCTCCATTGCGAATACACTCCATTGCGTTGAAAACAGCAGAGCCTTCCCCCAAATGCGGCGAACCGCACTTTCGGCGGCTTCCTAATACACGCGCCTAGCTGCATTCCAGCATGGACGGTCGGGCAGTAGCAGGCGGGGGCAGCACTGCGTGTATAGCTCAATGAAGACGTCGGCCGCCGGCAGCACTAGTCATCAAATATTCACAACACCGCTTGTGCATTGCGGGACACCGTATCTCTGCTTCGTTTTTCGATGTAGTTCTCTCTGTTGGCCCCATTTCTCTGCGGTGCTCCCGTCTGCCGTGACTGTTGCGCGTATCCGTACCCGCGACGAGGTCATTTCTTTATATTGCTGATTCGCCACTTCGGCACTGTTGCCCTCCCTCGCTGTGGCAATTGCATTTGCCATAGCTGAGCATACTTATCGTGGCCCCCCAAAGGAAGGATGTCATTTTGTAGCACGATGTATCAGTGTATGCTGCCCAAAACGCAATAAAAAATGTTTGAAGATGCCCTTGTGTTTGCACTCACTGTAATATGGGCCTGCGGTAAATTGAGATAGTGCCTTCTGCAGCTAGAAAAACGGGTAAGTTCAGGGAAACCACTTACGCAGAGCACGCTCGAAGGCAACCGCTAAGAATCCTGAAGGAGCTTAGAAGAAAGCTGGAAGGCTTATGCTTAACTCCCGTGGTCACACTTGTAGTTGAGACTCTGTTGATCAAATTGGTTCCCGGTGGCTTATTCGGCAAATTAGGTTTACCACGACCCTTCTTTTTGTATTAGATAGTTACTGACAGTAACAGAACAAACATCGCAGACATATTTTCTCTTACTGTGGGCTATGGCACAAAAAAGTGTCATTCACACACAACGTAACATTTTTGTCACAAAACTATTCAAGAAGTCCTTTTTGCTAAAGCTCGATATGAATGATGTACGCTTACGTGTGTATGACTAGCACAATACATATCTTTTTAGCTTGGGTTGACATGTGCCAGCTGTTATCCGTTGCTGTATATTCATAAGCGAAAACGCTGAAAGGTCCCCCCCCCCCCCCCCCCTGAGTTTCTTATGCCCTTTATTGTGTCCTTTATTCTATGGCACGTAATCGCCATCCTCTGTTATTTGGTCATTTATTTATAAACAAATAAAGACTACAGGCTATATTTTCTCCTGCGAAGAAATATATAAAGGTCGCTGGAACTAACGCCTCTATGGTATGTATTGTAGACAGTTATTATAGGTTCGTCTGCCACTACCTGTCAGCATTTATAGTCTGACTCTTCTGACGTACCCCTCCCTACAGCATGCAAAAGTTGTCCATGAGAGCGTGGATGTCATTTCGCAACTCGGAGCAAACCGAAATCTTCAAGGATAGCGGCTATTCCAATCCAAGAATCACCCGCTGAATTCTATAGGCTGCTGATGTAAACAGTACACGGTCATGCGAGATGCTCGTATTTGCCTTTGTTTCAGAGCATCTTGTCGGAAGTACACTTTCCCGTTCAATTTGTCGTGGCCGCTAATTCAATCGCATCCAACCTACAGCCTATAGCGTGAAACCCACCTTCATTGGTCTTTACTGTCTGGAAAGCGTTCCTCCGGAGATCCACCCGCACTTTGCTTGCATTTCAACGTAATTCCACTGGCGCTCCGTTCTTTCTCGAGCACATGAGGGGTTATTGCAAACGTTACTTTGACGATACAATATACTTTTCTTTACATACAACACTTCAGTCGCTAAGACGAAACTTCACCAGCAGGAAATGTGTTCCTTTCTGCCGAATGTATGTGCACACACTCACTCAAAAATAGGTTTGCGGGGGAAGACAGCAGGAATTCGGTTCCCCCTTTCTTTTTCTAATCACCCAGCGACAGCATATCACAGCAAGGAGAAGTGGGGGGAGGCGTTAGAATGCCGAGGGCAATGTTTTTTAGAGTAACAAAAACCTGAAATAGTTTCCTACAGTTCAGAGGAGGACGAGAAGCATTGTTTATAATGTTTGAGAACACATTAACGATCTTCAGCCGTTGTTTTTCTCACCGCAAGTGTGTATAAGTGTCCCACCATTGTCCTGAGAGGTTTTTCTTTCTTTTTCTTTTCTTTTTTTTTTCTTTTTCAACAACGAATTGCACACTTTTGAGTCTTCTCTTGTGTCTCAGAGCACAAACATACGAACTAGTGCACTAACAAAGAGACAAATAAAATATTCGACAGTTTTCTTCTCCTATGACGAGTGTACCTGAATCTAGCGCGGAAGGTTCTCGTCCTTGCCTCGGTTACGCTTCAACATTGTGCTTTCCGTAACTGTTTGGGCAATTTTACCTGCCGCACTTAACTTATCTAAGAGGGTGAGGCTGAGTGCTGCAGCTTATTTTTCGAAACGGTTGCCACGTGGCATGGTGGGCAAATGACAATATATAAAAGCGTGGAGGCCCGTTTTAGGCAGACACTGCGAAAGCTACTTATGAAATGCGTTGTCCATTAGTCATTTACGTTAGGCCTGCCCTGGGACAAAGCCTACCTGCGAAAACCCACTCTGGGCTGTTAAGTTAGAACTAACCAGCCTGCCGACTGTGAGCGTTCTACTTTACAATAATTCGCGCGGACAACAACGCCTCTCTTTCATTGCACTTCTGAAGTGCTTATAGTGCACGACTACAATTCGATTTAGCCGAACTGGGTAGTAGCATAGGCAGCGTATAACTGCAAATAGTTATGCGCTTGACCACTTTTTGTTTCTACTTTCAACTCGTGCGTTCCTAAAGCTTCGCAAATACATATACGTATATATTCCGTGACCAGAATTTCTCGGCCATTTGAACAAGAATTCTTGCGGTGCACTCGAATGTGAAGACGCACGTGCCCGGGCCGAAAACAAGGTGGATGAAATAGAAATGAATAGAGGAACAAAATGGAATGAGTACAGATGGAATGATGAGTGCCATAAAATCTCTGTGCCGATAGTGCGGAATGTGGTTTCCACCGCTCATATTCGCCGTCCGGCTCCGTTCGAGGTGAAGGCGTAATGGCGGAGTAAGAAATAACGGCGCTTGAAAAGGGAAAGGAAAAAAATACCCAAAGAAATAACACATCGAGAACACGACCATGGAAGTTTAAGTGCTTCCCCAATATTCACGGGTTGCTACGACGAGCGAAGAAGGACCGTTATGGAGCAAGGCAAAATATCGACAGGTAACCGATAGAGGAAAGGAAAATAAAAAAGGGAAACGCGAAAGCTGGCGTATCGACAGCAGCGGAGCTGGATCGTCAATTCCAGTTATGTATTCCCGACATTCTGCTGCAGGCATCCTCGTGTTGTGAGAGAAACTCACAATCCTACTCTCTTGTATTACATCGCGTATCTCCGCTGTACTAGTTTTACTCACGTTACTATAAAGTTTATCTGAATGCATCGAGATATATACATGCATATATGCACAGAAAAGGTAGGCTGCTATGAGAAATCGATATTTAAGTAAAGATCGTTTGCGGCGTTTGGTGATGCATTGAAATGCGAGAACTAGTAAAGTTTCGCCCCTTTAAAAGAAGAGAAAGCGTCCAATTTCAGGAAATAGGGAGCCATCACTGAATGCAAGGTACCCTTTAGTACGCCTGAATGTCTCACTTTGACACGAACAAGTTTTCTTCATATTTGCTTTAGAACATGCTATTTGCCACTTAGTTTCGCTTTCTAAAATGTAACTGCACCAGCTTAATCAGCAAGCGCGGAACAACTCCACTACGAAGTTGGTGCACGAGTTTAAGATTACCGCCGTAGGGCGGCAAACATAAGCCAGCTGGCTTTTATAAGGCACACGAAAATAGCAGTGGAGAATTTTGATTTCGACACGACCTTAGCCTCAGGAGTGTGTAGCATCTACATCCGCATACCACGTGTGCAACTTCCTCTACACACGAAGGTAGAAAGGCACGTAGCATTGTGGTGCAAGGTACAACGAGCGTATTGTGATATCCTGCTACGTTTTTCCCTCAAGGGCCTCGACTAATGATTGCGAATGGAGAAGCCATGCATATCGCGATGAAGAAAACGCGAGAGCTTTCATCAGAATTGGGCGCGCGGTGCGTTGTGTCCCCGATGAACTCCGTTTTCGCCGTTAGTTTTTCTTGTGTGTGTTGTGACGGGGCTTCAGATTTTTCCACACTTGATAAGTGGCACTCGGGTGGAGCAATCGCCGGCAGCTTTAGCAAGGCTAGGTCCTCCTGCAGTAAGCAATAAACGTTTTCCTCCTGCTCATCATTGTGCGTGGCTGCAACATTACACGGAAAGGGGCGATAACTACAATGAAAACATAGCGAGAGAAAATGTGGAATTGTAGCACCTAAAAATAAATATTACAGGGAAGGTAAACAACTGAATCACTTCGTTTATGCCGGGTGTTTACGGCGCAGGGCTGCTCCGCGCTGGCTCGGGGCTTAGTGTTGTCTATCTTTACGCTACGGAAGAGTAAACAAACCCAGACTTGTTGCGCATGAAAGAAAAAAGGAAGCTAGAGGAGTAGATCTCGGAGAAGCAAAGCTGGCGGTGTCTGGATTACGTTGCTGCTCTATCTCTTCCGAGTGGCGCTCCTGAGACTTCGAAGACGCTGGGCGCGACTGGCGCGAAACCCCCGGCGGAGGCTTTCTGTGTTTGACTTGCAAAAAACCTCGAGGTTTCCCAGAGCCTCGCGCCAATGCCAGACTACCCGTGGTGATATCAGAGTCTCAGGCAACATACGCGCTCTGCCTGGCTGGCATCGTGTGCGAGTCGCGTTTGCTCGTCGGCTGCTCGCTCTGTCGTATTTACATATACGTACAGTTCGCAGCGGGAATGCTACAGCTGTAGGGAAAGGTGCAGCTTGGCTGTGTGAGCCCGCATCGAGATGTGTGCGAGAAATCTGTTTTTCGAAATTCCGTCCCTTGTTCTTTCCTTTGGGGCTATATATACCTGCACCTTGCAATCAATACACTGTGACTGAGTGAAAGAAATAAGCAGCAGACGTTGTGTCAAGTTCGAAAGAGGCTTCATACATTCTGTAGAAGGAGCCAAAGTGGAGAAACATACCTGAATTGTCAACTTCCTTTTACTGACCTTATATGCAATGTCATCAAATACCTTTGTTTTCTTGCACTTCTGATAATTTCACTTTCCTTCGATGCAGCCTCAGACTCAGTTTTATTTATTTCCTATTACTTGTCGGTTGTACAGGTAAAATCGCAGTGTCTTTCATAAATGTGACGATAACGCCGAGAGACAAAGACTGAAACAACTGAAATGTATAATTGTGGCGCCACAGTTTTTTTTTTTCTTTTGTGAGCATAACGTCTTATTTTGGCTAGTTTGTCATAAATGTTAACCGTTAGCAACTTGACTAATTAGCTGTTTTACTCGTACCACGTTAGAATAACGTTTTTAATGAGCTTATCCCAACAACCTTCCTGAACAAAAACAAGCTATTAGAACTAAAATCAATTATCAAGATGCACGCGAGAGGTTAAAGCGAGCTCGGCCACATAAATACTTGGAAACCCTTCGGTCGCACACAGTAGCAGAGGCACTAACACCAACTAGAACATTAGAATAAAAGTTTTTACCTTTGGTCCCTCCCAAATGCGGATACATACATAGGATTGCCCAAAAACTCTCAATTCGGAGCGGAGCTTTGGACGTGGTTATAGAAATTGCGGCTGACACGTTTGCAATATACATTACTCAACCGCCATCGTTTAAACTTCTCAAAGCCTCGTGGTAGTCTGATTGCCCATCTAGTCAACGGTGTTATTAGAGAACTAATCCATACCCTGACTGATAAAGGACACCACGTGACATTTAAGTGGCTTCCAAGTCACTGTGGCGTCATAGGAAACGAACACGCCGATAACGCTTGGTCGGCTCTTCAAGGCGACCAAGCAGGTGCCTCTCGAAAACTTCAAATGATCACCCGGGATATCACTTTCTCCCTGTGGAACGCAGGAAGTTTTCAAAGCAACCGGCTGCACAACTTAGACTCCTCTCTACGCCTTTGCATCCCAGCTGGACTCTGCCGTTGAGAAGCTACCTTACTTTTTCGAATATGGCTAGGAGTGGCCTTTACTAAGTCTTTTGCATTCCGAATCGGATGAGCCGACGACGCCTCGTGTGATGACTGTGGTAGCGAGGAGACTCTTCAGCACCTTCTCTGCGACTGTCCTCGCTACAATTTACAGAGACGATTGCTCGTACACGCGATAGCGTGTTTTTACCAAAGACCTCTAACAGCGGAACTTATTTTAGAATGCCGACATCACAAGCCATCACCGCGGAGGGCGATGAGGGCACTGCTGCAATCTTTAAGGGCAACATACTTGGACAAGCGGCTGTAGCCCGGACAGATGTTTATAGTGCTGCAAGTGCTACTGTGCTGTGCCACCTGTGACCGATTGTGATTGTGTGCCTGTGCTCCTTTCTTTCTCTATCTCTACTTTTCTGTCACTTTACCTCCCCCTCCCCTCTCACCCCAGCGGAGGGTAGCAAACCGGATCTTCCCATATGGTTAAACTCCCTGCCTTTCCCCTGTCTTCTGTCTCCCTCTAGTCAACGTTGTTCCGCGCAGACACTAACGATCAAAGAGCTTAACCGCAGCCAGTCGACGGGGACATATTTTCGCTCACATCATCCGCTTTGAGCAAATGCAGGCTGCCCTCTCTATACCCCCGCCATCCTCCTGCTTAGCCTCCTGAAAAGTGTTCACTTGCATTAGTAAAGCAAGGGCAGCCTATTTGAAATATGATTGAAAGTTCTAGCCGTTTATATTAATCGACAAAGCCACTTGCACACTCATATTACCTTTATAAATTGTAGGATTTGGCGTCCCAAAGTGCACAGTGGATTTTGAGGGGTGCATTAGTCAAGGGCTGTGGAATAATTTTGACCGCCTGGGGTTATGTAACGTGCGCACGAATGCAAGTGCACAAGTTTTCCTGCATTTTGCCGCAAACTTAATACCACCGCGGCCGAGAACCGATCCCATGGCCTGGGACTCGACAGTAAGATGCCACATTACACTGAACCAATACGGCGGGTCCACATGACCTGTACAAACCAGGAAATGCTTTTATTTTAGGCCACATAATCGTGATCCAAACTCGGTACGTCGGTTAGAAAGGAGACATATGCAAATATCCCGCTATGCATGTTGTAACGTAAAAGAGAATTTAAAAAAAAAAAGGAGAGAGACTTTCCTTTCCCCGTGAATGTAATTTCAGGAGGCATTTGCCTCAATGCGTATTATGAGGGCACAGAGGAAATTAAATATAAAATATTTGTTGCACGATGACCAATTCCGCAACTAAAGAGCCCTGGGACAAAAACTATAGGTACAAATTCAATGGTAAATAAAATTATGGGACATAACACAACTCTTCTGGTTCTTTCGACGTTCATTAGTGCGGATGTTTCAGTCATCTGTTTTTCGCCACCTTGGCTTATTTAAAAAAAAAAGAAAGACGAACAGGAGTGACAGCGGTCTGCTGCAACCCGAGAAGCAAACAAGCATTTCCAAGTTATTAATTACCCTTTTTTTGTGGATACTGAAGAGGACATAATATAACCAGGACAACTTAATTTAGCAATAATAATAGTGACATTAAATTGTATTAACGCGATAGCGTTTAGGGCTCCGTGTTGCAGAAAATACGGCGTCGGCGTCGGCATTGGCACCCGTGGCCGAGAAAGTCATTCCCAACCACGTTTAGGTATGCCACACCATTGTATCATTAATGTTGCTCATACCATGTTTTGCATTCTTGGCAAAGCTATTCCTCGGAATTTTTAGAAAGACAATCCACAAACAAATATCATGAAACAATACACCCACAGCGCATGCCTTCTATGTTAAATATTAAAAAAAATTAAATTAAGTTATGGGGTTTTACGTGCCAAAACCACGATCTGATTATGAGGCACGCCGTAGTGGGGGACTCCGGAAATTTAGACCACCTGCGGTTCTTTAACGTGCGCCTAAATCAAGTACACGGGTGTTTTCGAATTTCGCCCCCATCAAAATGCGGCCGCCGTGGCCGGGATTTGATCCCGCGACCTCGTGCTCAGCAGCCCAACACCATAGCCACTAAGCAACCACGGCGGGTTATGTTAAATCTTCTCCGACTGAAACAGTAAAAGTGCGAGAATTGCAAAATTACATCATTAAAATGATGTAATTTCTTTGGCGTGGCTGTGCACCATCTCCGGGATCGGCCCACGCAAGAGGCCGCGTTTCCACCAGAAAGCTCGCCTACGTGCATAGCGTTCGCCGCCAGTGTTTGCCAGTAACCATTACGGTTGCATAAGCTGCAGTCGTCGGGAACAATGAGTAGCAGTCAGGGATCTTTGAATACTATCGCGTTCCACTCTATAAAGCGAAGGTTAAACGTCCTCCAAATTTATTACTTGAGGCATTCGTTTTATTTGCCTAAGGACAAACGAGTCTGTGATGAGAAAAAAAGTCCGAGAACACTTAAAAACTTCTTATGAATTGTGAATGGGAAAGCATTAATGCACAATTGAACGCCGCTGAGCGGTCCTTCCAGTTACGAACTCCTCGCGGGCAAGCGAGCACGTTGAGACGCTTGGCGTGTTTTGATTTCGCCTTGCCGAGACGCAGAACACCGGTGAGTGCGCGGACAAGGAGCGTGCCGATAACACACGCTTCTGAGAGTCAGAGCAAGGGTGACGTCTGTTTCTTTAGAATACTGGAGCTCTGAGGGAGAGAGCGTGATGGCAGTGAGCACCGTTCGGAATTATTACAGCGAAGCTGTGATAGGCTAAGTTCCTGGAGATTGCGTACAGCAACAGATGGAAGTAAATTAACAATTTAGACGCGTCGGGATGGCGGCGTTTTAAAACATCGGGATCGTAAAAAACTTGTGCACCATACCACGGTTCTCGCAGGACATTGTGACTGCTTCTTAATTACGTGACGTAGTTCACCCTGGCGGCCACGTGAGTGCGTCAGCGCTAGTACGCGCGCTGCGATTGGCATATCCGTCTTTAATTTAAAGAAAAAACCTCATAGTCTCTCCTATATCGTGTGTAGGTTGTATCGCGTATCCTATATCGCGTAGGTTGTCTATGCGTTCGTTTCAGTTACCATATTCCCACATTAGTCAAGATCAGAGAACTTTCGTCGTCGAAGTTAAGTGATACCATCCGAAGAGTGAACTAGGCCCAAATTCCTGTCTGTTATGGAAGACTAATGTCAGGGTGAATATCTTAGCAAACATCTACAAGGATTCCACAGCTACCTTGGTTCTCCACAAGAAAAGTAGAAAGATACCTATCAAGAAAGGGGTCAGGCAAGGAGACACAATCTCTCCAATGTTATTCACTGCATGCTTAGAAGAAGTATTCAAGCTCTTAGACTGGGAAGGCTTAGGAGTGAGGATCAACGGCGAATATCTCAGCAACCTTCGGTTTGCAGATGACATTGTCCTATTCAGCAACAATGGAGACGAATTACAACAAATGATTGAGGACCTTAATCGAGAAAGTGTAAGAATTGGGTTGAAGATGAATATGCAGAAGACAAAGATAATGTTCGATAGCCTGGCAAGGGAACAAGAATTCAGGATCGCCAGTCAGCCTCTAGAGTCTCTAAAGGAGTACGTTTATCTAGGTCAATTACTCACAGGGGACCCTGATCACGAGAAAGAAATTTACAGAAGAATAAAATTGGGTTGGAGTGCATACGGCAGGCATTACCAAATCCTGACTGAAAGCTTACCACTGTCGTTGAAAAGAAAAGTGTACAATCATTGCATTCTACCGGTGCTAACATATGGGGCAGAAACTTGGAGGTTAACAAAGAAGCTCGAGAACAAGTTAAGGACCGCACAAAGAGCGATGGAACGAAAAATCTTAGGACTAACGTTAAGAGACAGGAAGAGAGCGGTGTGGATCAGAGAACAAACGGGGATAGCCGATATTCTAGTTGACATTAAGCGGAAGAAATGGAGCTGGGCAGGCCATGTAATGCGTAGGATGGATAACCGGTGAACCATTAGGGTTACAGAATGGATACCAAGAGAAGGGAAGCACAGTCGAGGTCAGCAGAAAACTAGATGGGATAATGAAGTTAGGAAATTTGCAGGTGCAAGTTGGAATACGCTAGCGCAAGACAGGGGTAATTGGAGATCGCAGGGAGAGGCCTTCGTCCTGCAGTGGACATAAAATATAGGCTGATGATGATGATGATGAGTGTCAGGGTAATTTATTATATAATTTGGAAGACATAATCAAGACTACAGTGCGAGAGAGTACGCGTACTCTAATGTGCTCTTCGAAATTAACTAAATTTGACATAGAATTAAAGCGACTTCGATAATCCGGCGACGTGCCGAACACAGATACCGACGCACGAAGTCAATAGACAATCTACGGACTGCTAGACGCCTACAATAAAAGATCCAGCTCCGGTTAAACAAGATAGAGTGACAACGCTGGACTGCTTTCTGTGAATCGCTAGACCCTCGCAAGGACCTATGGCACTTATAGAAGACGGTGCGAAGGCTCAGGACGCTACCCGTACAGCGGACTCCATTCAAGGCTCTGGCCCTCTTTCAAAAACGACCAGATACTGATGTCGCAGAAGACTTCTGTGCCAGATTATCCAGGCAACGCACAGCTTCCAACAACTTATCACGTTCCATCAGCTTCCCACCACCACGTGACCCCCACATGGATCTACCATTTTCAATCCATGAACTCATGGCGGCGCTAGCTTTGTGCAGACGCAGGTCATCATTGGGATCTGACGGAATTTCTTACAGAGCTTCTTGTCATCTGGGTGAGCGGGCGAGGAGTGTTCTTCTTGAAATCTATAATGAATCCTGCCGAGCTGGCACACTTCCCACAAACTGGAATGCTAGTCGCGTAGTTCCGCTACTGATGCTTGGAAAGTCTCCGTTGGAGCTTTCATCGTATCGCCCGATTGCACTGGCGAGCTGTGTGGGAAAAGTGATGGAGAGGATGATCCTCGGACACCTCGGAGTGGTACTTGGAATACCACAACGTCTACCCAGATGCCATGGCAGGATTCCGACGTGGCCGCTCATCAATTGATAATGTCGCCGACCTAGTGACCTACGTTCAGTACCAAAAACGGGTGTAAACGTCTGTGCACTTATTTGTTACTCGACGTCAAAGAGGCGTACGACAACGTTATACATGAAGCCATCTTCGCCGGTCTCGAAGAGGAAGGCCTCGGTGGTCGGATGTTCCTATGGATACATAGCTATCTCTCTATGCGATCTTTCTTTGTGAGTGCCGAGGACGCCCACACTTCTTTACATTACACCTGCTGTGGCGTACCCTAGGGTGGCGTACTGAGCCCTACGTTGTTTAACCTTACGCTGATTGGTCTCCTTGACCACCTTCCAAGCCCAGTTAAATTATCAATGTACGCGGACGACATATGCGTTTGGGCGTCCGGAGTGACACGCTTACAGCTGGGCGCCAGGCTCCAAAAAGCTGCCACTCATACTACACACTATCCCCGAAATCAAGGCCTGGAGATTTCATCTGATAAATGTGCACTTGTGGCATTTACGCGTAAGCCTATGACGCACTACAGCGTAATAATCAATGGGCAGATGATACCATTTGTAAATGATATCATACAAATGGTATCATCTGGTGAGTCATACATTCGTACCCTTCCATGCCAATCTTGGTATATACCAAGGAAACGAGACGCGACTTTTCGGCAGATCTTGTTTTTGTGCGTGACCACGATGACATGGCATCACATTAGACGCCGACAGCCCCGGCCCCTAAAGTGCTTCGCACTTAAAAAAAAAAGAAAAAAAAAACTTAGTCTCTCTTTTACAATCGTGTGTGTGCCTTTGTATGAAGTTTACGTTTAGCGCCGTTGTACATTGCTCCGGAGCGTAGCGCCACCTTGCGCGTCGGCTGAAACGTACATCGCTCGAAAGCGTAGCGCCGTCTTGTGGCGCCCACTGAAACCTCCGGGGTTTCAATGAGAAAAGGGAATGGGTGCGGCGGCGGTGGAAACAGACCACCGACGATGAGCGCGTCGCAGACGCCAAGCGTAAGCATGCTGCCCGCCAGGACCGCGAGGCGGAAATAAATGCGAACCGTCCTTGTGGCCCCGATCCCGCAAACTTGGAACGTTTCACTGGAGCAACGGTCAATCACCACATACACAGCTTCGCTGGTCATCCGCCTTTACTGAGTGGGATGGGAATGCTTTTTTTCACTCTATTGATGCTCTGCAGAGACACGAGTTGCTGATCGAATGGATAGGGCAGACAATAATTTGCAGTAATACAACAACAGAGAGAGAGAGAAACGTTTATTAGTGAAACAGCGTCCCGAGCGAGGCCCGGTGTCACCCTGAGGTGGGAAGGTTCCTTAGTCCAGGAACCCTCTGGCTTCGGCTGCCCTCTTGGCCCTGGCGACGAGTTGTCGTTGGTCTTCCAGATCCCCGAGGGCGAGCTTGGCCTCCCACGTTTCGAATAGGTGGTCTTCGTTTGCTTGTGGTGCTCGGTTAGCGTCCATTTCCGGCTGCATTTCGCTATCTTCATGCCACGGGCATTCCAAGAGCAAGTGTGCTAGGGTGTCGGTGTATCGTTTTTAGGACGCCTATATATGAATTCGTTGTTTTGATTTATTGTTTGGCCAGTCTCGCCAAGTTTCGATCTCTCTGAAGCACTGCAAGATGCTTTAGTATCACGCATTTCTCCTTCAATGAACACGACACAGCATGTCATTCTGGTGACGTGCTGTTCCCTTGTTTTTCCTTTCTTTATAATTTCTATTCTTGTGGTGCCCAAGATAACTGAAAGTAGTAGTCACTCACTTACAAGATCCTCAGTTGTCCGGATGGTCAATTGCAAACTTGAGTTCTTCAATTTAATACCTTAAAGATACCTTGACAGGGGTATTACATAAAGGGTGGCAATACATAAGTACATAATTTGCATAATACATAATTGAGCACACAAATAAAAAAGAAGAAAATACATTAGCTAAGTGTTAAATACAGGAGCACAAATACATAGACCAAAATAATATAACCTAAACTGTATTATATACAAGTCCAATAAATGAAAGGGAAAATTGTCATCCACCCAACTGGAGCACGAAGATACTAAAGAAACACGTATGTTTTCCTTTGTAACCTCATACATATCCACAATTGTCATCATTGTTGTGACATATTTGATTTCCTTGTAATTTCAGCCACTTCGCTCACACGTACGCACGCACAAATATACAGAGAGCGAAGGCACACTTAAACATACACCGACGCTTGCTCTTTAGAGATAACTGCTCGAGTGTAACAGACATTCCACTAGAAGACTTTCAACAAGCACCCCAAAGCCGAAACTTGAAATGCATATAATCATGGCTATGAACATTGTCATACCCCTCTCTGAAAACCATCGCTAGAAAGCGTTTGCTCATAACCTAACCCTGCTTTCCCCTTTTCTTTCCGGTGGCATGCTTTCTTTTTTTTTCTTCAGATGGCTTGTCTTTATTCATTTCTGCGAAATGCAAGCTGCTATTACACAACCCCCGATGATCTTTCTCGCTAATTATAAACGAGCATAAAAGGCTTTCATCCCTTTCCTCCTCTACCAAGATTGCGCTACAGCCCGTGCCTTGCAGGTGGTAACTACGCCTAATATCGAGTTCCTTTATAAACGCATTTGACGCTTCGTTGGTGTTGTCGCATACACGAGTACGCTTAGCGCTCCCAGGTTGTTGCGTCAAAGCTCTACCACGGATGAACGCGCTCAGAAAAACACAATCGTAGCTGTCCGATAAACAATTACTTTTTCTCCACGTTATAGAACTTCTCTCTTTCTTTATTTGCTCGCTATACGCCACCGCTCTATAGCCGTCCTTGGCGCTTTTCGAATACAAGAAGAGGAAAACAGGGAACAGCATGTGACCATACCACTTCCTTTCTCACTCGAAAGATCAGGCTTGAAAGGCGAGGGAGAAGGAAGACAAGGGGGCTGAAGAGGGGGAGTATGTATGGGATAAAAAGAGGAGAAGACGTGATGCCTAAAGTTCGCTTGAATGACGTCCCGGGAGCCGGCGGCTGAGCCAGCATTCGCCAGCAGCCGAGTATAGTAGTGCTCACGCACGGACTAGCGCCCTCCTTTCTTTAGCCCGCGGTGGCAGCGCTTCGATCAAGCAGCGGCTGCGGTAGCGGCGGTAGCAGAAGCAGTAGGAGCACCAGCGAGGGTAGTGGCAGCAGCGAGGCCCAGCGCTGGCAACCAGCTCTCTCCTCCCGAGCTGCGGCGGCCCCTCGACAGGCGACTGGTCCTTCTTCCTTTCTGCTGGCGTGAAATTTCGAGGGGGCCTTCCTCTTCATCCTCCATCCCGTCGCTCTCCCGTCTTCTCTTCTCTCGCTATCACACCCTGCGCTCGCGTTCGATATTATTTATTCAGCGATTATCCTGTTATGACGCGCCGGCCGTCCAACAATCTTCACTAGGCTTCGCTTAGTTTTTCCGTTTTCGCTTCCCTTTGGCACATTCTTTTTTTTATTCCTTCACGTTCCAGAATCTCCCGCACGTTCCCCTCAACTCTTCTTCCTTTCCTACATCCTTGCCCTGTATCTTTACGTTCTGCACTTTCGATATTTTCGCGATATCGCATTTTGCTGCCGCCGCTGGGACCGAGCTAGGAGTGAGTGTTATCGGCGCTCTTCAAATCGCTTATGCGCGCGCGCGTGCGCGCGGCCGCGAGCTTCCGTTCGATCTAAAAGCGAGGAGGCGCCCCCTTTAACAATAACGGATGACTCTCTCTTTGGGGATCATTGTTTAATTGAGAAGGCGGGCATTTCCTCGCCCCACGGAGCCCGGCAGCGGCAAGAAAATGTTTGCTTGGATCGGCAAGTCGCTCTCTCGCTCGCTTGGCCTGCGTGGATTTTTCTCCTCTATTTTCTTTTCGCGCTGTTTGCTACGGGCTGCTCCGAAGCAGTGTCGCTGCTGCTGTTTGCTGTCACATTTTGTTTGGCTCAACGCCCCTCGCCTTTAAACTTCTCTCGCGAAATCTGTTTGGCTCTATATATATGGAACGCGCTGCCTTCACGATACTTTTCTTTTTCTGCCCTGGGTTCTTGCAGCTGGGTTCTTTACAGCGCGACCTTCTGCGTAAGGAACAGCCTTGCGAGAGGACAAAGCGATTAGCGATAAAGGAAAATAAAGCGCTGAGCTTCGTGCGGCGCAAGAAGAGCAATAAATTGCAAGAAGGTGACAACCGCACTGTGCGAGCCAAGGCGTGCGTGTCAGACGAAAGCCGCCAGGACATGTTTTTCTCTGATGGGCGCGACTCTAGGCCTTTTCTTCCTCGGCTCTCGCTTCTCCTGCTGCGTTGAGCAACAAACAGGAAAGGGCTGTGGGTGCGATACGTACGGAAAGGGGAAACCGAATGTTGTAAAATGAGATCCCTGAATCTGGCGAGAAAAACTATGAAAAAAGAAAGCATAAATGCGAGCAGAGGTAAAAACAGAAGCCGCGCGGCTGCACTTTGTGCTCAATGAAAACTAATAGGAGCAGGCGTCTCACGCTGGCACTTGGATGTTGTCTTCATGCGTTTGCTCGTTTATTTTGCTCATTTTTCGGCTTGAGTTTGTCTCATGTGTGCGCCATCCCTTCTACATTTGGAGACGCGGTGAAACGATAGATTTTATTTTTTTCCCAGAGTATTCTCTGTTTTACTCGCGACACTATACAGGAGGGAGCGCGCAAAGTACCAAAGCCCCGCGGGTCTCATTTCGTCCTCGGTTGTCGGAAAAGAGAGCAAAATGTTGCCTCTCAAGTTCTTGGTGGAAACACGAAGAAACACAGCGCCGCGTTAGTTTTTCTGTTGCTCTCGACTGAGCTGCCTTGAAAAGGCTTCCATGACTTCTGCGACTTTGAAACGTGTGCCAGTACTACCGGACGAAATCGTCTTTCAGGGAATAAATGGGCACTATTCGTAATTTTCACGTTCAGCTGTGCTCACACTCTGTGATGACGAAGCCTTATGAATACATGCATACGAAGTTACGCCGTGTATATAAGCGACAGCGTAGTAGAGTTGTCCGTAATAATTTTGATTACATAGTTTAACTTACAATGCGCTATAGTCTAGGCGTGACCTTTACTTCATTCCACCCCAACAAATGCAGGCGCCACGGTCAGGGATTGAACTCACGCTCTTGCTGTTTATAGGACGGGTCACCGTGATGGCTCGTAAAACTTCTCAGTGATGTATTGTGCGCTCGTGCGTGTATGGCCTTCAGGAACCGACAGTTCTATAATACCGTATTGTATATTTGTGGAAGCATAGCCTTTGCATTAGAGTCTACAATCTCCAGACACTGCCTTTGTTTTTTCATTCACGTTCAGGCACATATATTGTAAAGATATATTCACCCTTCGCCACCGCGTTATTTGTAACGGCTTCTAGACATGACTGGTTTCTCGGCAGGACGTTCCGCACACTTACTTCGGGCGCCGGTTACTCCGGTGATCATGAATGATAGCGCCGCTTTCTGACGCCTTATTTGTGGCACTGCGGTAGGTGACATGGGCGTTTTCATCGTGTTCGAGTAAATTGATCGCACTGGCGGAATGCACTAACCGGCCCTGAGCAATAGCTTAATATTCATTAAAAGCAGGTCGTGATAAGCGCACATTTACTCCACACTATGTCAGTCAGTCTATCTCACAAGGCAACGCCAAGCATTTACAATTGAGTGATGCCGAAGCTCACATTGCATTCCGTTTGTGTATATAATAATGGCATGCGTCTTTTTTTTTCTTCTTCTACTTGCGGCTTTTCAGGATTGGCCGAGATGCACAGCCGATCGAAGCATTACTCACACCGGCTGCGCTCCGGGGGTGGAAGATCCGTGAGGGCGCCCGACCCGTCCGAGCCGTCACCCTACTTTGACAACAGCACCTCGAGGAACGTCACCACGAGCGCCGGCAAAGCAGTCTTCCTGCCTTGCAAAGTGCGCCACCTGGGCGACAGAACGGTAAGCGCCCAAGCCGGATGATGCCGTACTAGTCCGCTGTGTTCCGTACACTGAAACATAAATGTGCATGATAAAAAAAAATTTAAGTGGAAAACACACACCGCTTCTCGTGATTACTATACTCGCGGACAACTTTCTGTGGCAATGAAGGGAAAGCTACGGCGCCTGGATGCTGCACATGTGTTAACGCGCCAAGTAGTACGGCAGCGTTTGACAGGGCTTTTGGTTCCTCGGAACAGACGCTGAATCGACACAGCTTCCACGAGTGATGATTTCGAGTTTGCCCCGACGCGGAAGGAAAAAGACGCAAAATAAGTAAACTTTAACACTCAGTTGTGTGCTCTGTCTTGTTTAACTGTTGTTAATAAGGGGTTTGTGTTCTCTCTACCCCAGCATAAACTTCCGAGGATTAAAACGCGCGACTCTTTTCAGAAGCGCTCTCACTTCTGCGCGCTTTGCCTCCGCAGCTTTCCCTTCATTGCCACAGAAAGTTGTCTGTGAGTATACAGGGACAGCGTAACTGTCTCGCTCAAGGTGTACACGTCAGATGTTAGGACGCCCGTCTCACCATGCCTTTGTTTATAGTAAGTTTGCATCGGGCGATGCTTCCGATTCTCCGGCGAACTCTTGCGAAACGTCAGTCTCAGTGCCATGTGAAGAAAGCACTGCTAATTCGATTTTCTATGTGCACTGGCTCCTATTTCACGATAGCGTACAGCGAAAGCGAACGTGTCGTTCACTTAGGGCATGGCACGTTAGCGCTTCAATGCACTCAAGTGAAAAACGGCAGCATACATGTATATGAACTATGCATCGCACCACTAGTGAACGCAGATGCCCTGCCAGACAAACTTGACGGATGCCGGAAGCAAACGCTCGCAGCTCATGTTTTGTACCGTTTATCGCCACAGACAAAGCCCGCAAAATTTGGCATATTGTAATATCGCAGGAACTGACAATGTGACATGAAGGGGACAGGTAGTGTTATTTGGGTAAGCTACTCGGTGAGTTCACTCTTTTAGTGAAATTTTCTAGTACGCGGGTTGCTTTATTCGGAGATAGTTTCACGTATTAACACGAAAGTGTTTTATTCCGGGGTCCACCAAGACTTCACTGACGTATTTCCGTCACGGAAATACGTCATAGAACATAATACAAAGAAAGAAACCAGAAGAAAAAGTTCCACAAACATGCAAAATTTGGGAATCGAACCCACGACCTCTCGGTCCGCGACGATAGATCGCCGAGCGTTTAACCCATTGCGCCACAAACGCATTCGCAGAGAGCTACACAGACGCGCCTTATATATCTAACACTCCTCCGTGTACCCGCGCTCTTGCTCGGGGCGGTGCCGCCGCCTATGAGCAGAAAAGAGAAGTACTGCATTATGACACTAAAGCCCGGGATACATGGAGCGAACTTTCTCGACGAACTTCACGCGTCAAGTAACGACGCGGCGACACGACGCAGGATGTTTGCTGTGTTGCAATACATGCGGCGAACGCCGCCGCGCGTTGGCCGCCGTGTTGGCGGCGGTCCCGGCCGCCCGCTTCGAACTGAATTTGGCGTTGTCCTTGTAGAATTCACTTAGTTGGAAGCAAATGACTGCGTAAACGGCTTTCGCTTAGTCTCAGGCCGCTTCGACGACAGAGTATTATGGATAACCTTGAGTAGTTTTCGAGATCGCTTCTCGTTTCGAACGCGTCTAAGCCTAGCGAAAGAAATATCCGATGCCAACGCCATCTATCGGGGAAGTCGGGAGATAGGCATGACGACAGCATGTGGCCTCTGAGATCAGAAGATTTCTGTTGAAGGTTGTTGTAGAGAGCTTGCACTGCTTGTCTGTTTCCTCGCAGATCAGCGGATATGGGATGTACAAATACAACGCGATTCCTGAGAGATCATACTAGGAACTACTCAATCGGTGCAGAGACATGCAGACACGGCAACACCAACGCGATTGCAGACGACGCGAAAAGGCGCGCGCGCGCGAAACACCAGCATGCATTGCGACCGGAACTAGTGCCTCCTGATTGGCTGTCGTCCACCGCTGCGCGCTAGACGCTTCCGGCGGCGGCGTTCGCCCGACGAAAATGTTTGGACAGGCAGATCGGCTGCGGACGGCAAATTTCTTGACGCCGGCCGTCGGACGTTCGCCGCCCGACGAAGTTCTTCGCTCGGACGCCGGTTATTCGCTCCATGTATTCCGGCCTTAACGCGCACCGACAGTGAACGCTTCGGTGGTCTCAGTACTACGACGCCTCGATGCCAGCATTCGAAGGGACGCTGGCATCAAGAAGCACTACCAACGCCACCTAGGTGGCGTTCACCGTACTCAGCACAGCGGAGCGTGGCCTCCGCAATTAGCTCTGAAAATGTTTCTGAAGTTGATCGCGGAGGCTGCAATTACGACGCGCTGTACGCGCTGATTTGACTCGGTGACGATTCAGTTACGTGCTTTGTCTTGCGCGTTGTATTAGTGTGTCAGTTACGTGCTTCGTCTTTCGCGTTGTGCTAGCGTGTGCAGCGTAGTGCAGCTTCCATATGCACGACGGTTGCTCATGGTCATCGACGTTGGTAGTCGTGATGGAGGAGACGTGCCACCAGGCGTCAGCGTGGGTGCATCAACGCCTAAGGGCGCTTTAGCCACAAAATTTCATAAAGCGTTGAATAATATGCTCGCTAATGATTATTAAAGTGCAATAAAAAAATGTCACAGTTTCGCCCTAAGGGCGAAGCAGTGAATGCGATAGCAACACAGCAATGTCATACGAAGTAAGGTGAGCGGCTTTGGTAGCAATATGAATTGTAGTAAACATGAGCTGATTAAGTAAGCAGGTGTGCTGCGGCGTAAGTAGACCGACATGAAGAGAGACTCGATGACCACGAGAAGGCGCGTGTGAAACGGTGGTGTTTATGGGAAGCGCTTCCCGTGGGCAGCGCGCGTGCGAAGGGACACACCTGTAGCGCTGCACTGCCGATCCGGGCAGCATTACATGTGTAGCGTGCGTTGGAAAATGTGGCCAGACTATTACTAACTAAATGAACAAGCGTGGTGTGAGCGCGCACAAACAAACATGAATAGATCACACTGAATGACTGCAGACAACGACTGTCAAAACGCTGGCAGCAAGCGCATATATACGCCGCAGCAGCGGGCGAAGGTACATGTACGTGCGGTCTATCGCTTCAACGGAAACTGAGCGGCGAATGCACGGCGCATAAATGTCAGAGCCGTGTGGAGATAAGAGACGGTGCGGACGAGCGACGAGCGCGGTTGTTGGCAGCGTAGAAGTGCGCCCCCCCCCCCCCCCTTCCCCGCGCTCCCTCCGGCGCTGGCTTCCCGCTTCCTTGCTTGCGCGTGGGTGATTGGGTGCGTTCGCTCTCCGTGATAGCGCGCGTCCCCGCACGCTTCCGCTCGGGCATACGGCGCGCGGCGAAGATTTTATCTATAGGGAACCTCACGGCGACGGCGACGGCGACGACGACGGCGACGGCAGAAATCCGGTAGAAGTGTTCATATAATTGCTATCGCAATAAAACTGCAGGCAAGGGCAGGCCACTGGCCAGGCTCCGTAACTGCCCCAGCTATAGGTATGACCGATTAATCTTTTTATTCGATTAACGAGTAATAATTCATCATTCTAGCCTTTAATCGAATATTAGCTTTCGATGAAGGGTTTATCATTTATTATTTGATTCATAAAAATATCTGCCGGTCACTTTAAAAAGGTTTGAAGGGTAAGCGGAAAGCTAAGCCGCTAGTGGAAAAAAGGCCGCAGGTTCTTCCGTACGTGCATAAAGTGGCCCACAACTTAAAGAAAGTGGCCAGCAGGTACAAAGCACCTATTGTTTTTTCGGCTCCACGGAAGCTTGCTGGCCTGTCCCAACGCATCTCAGACCCGCCGAAGCTGAGCCTTTGTGGTAAAAATTATACAAGGCCGTTCTGGCTTGCGCGGTCGGTGTGGTGTAGGAAATTCTACTTAATTGCGGCAGGATATACATCGGCCAGACAGCCTTTTGCGTCAATGATAGGGCAAGAGAACACGAGCTGTCTGTCAAGAATAAAATTAATGCACATTTACATATGCACTGTGATTCCTGCACGTGTGAGTCAAATCTTTTTCATATCCGCATTCTTGGTAAAGGCAAAGATTCCTTGGCACGGGAATTAATGGAGAACTATTTGATCAACATGAAACATGACGTCTCTGTCAGCGATACGTCTGTGGCATTACGCAGCTCTAAATGCCAGTTTCTGCACTGTATAATTGGATAACATGCAAACTTTGTTTGATTAGTGTGCGCGAACGTATGTGCGCACCTGTTACCTTCGCCTATAAATGTGACCCCATCTGCTATAAATGTGACCCCATCGCCTACAAATGTGACCCCATCATTTTTTTCCGTCCATGGTCGTGTCATAACTTTGCCGAATAAGGTGAACAAATAAGCCCAGCAACAAGTATTGATAGGTTGAAACACAGCTATCTACATTTTTAAGGCCCTAATTTAATGATTGAGAGATGGAACCAAGTTTAAAACTTAAGTCTATAATAGTTTGATAAAGTATAATCTTTAGCTTGTTAAAGACTAAATATAGTTGCCACTATAGTGGGTTTTGAAAAGATAAAGAATATATGTTACACAATGGCACTTAGTGCAGAATTGAATTAGATACATGGCACTGGTGAGTCCCTCTACGGTACAGTTAAACAAGAAATAAGAGAGATGGCAAACGTGAAAGGTGAAGTCCAACTAAAATGTGCAAGAAATTGCAATATGCACAGGGGGAAAGAAAATTACTGGTTTAGGATATAAAACCACATGCTCTTTTCTACAGAACAAAGGAATGTCAACTACCTGGCATGTTTGGGTGAAATCGACAGCTCCTTTGAATAGCCACACAACTAGCCTGCGAGAATAGAAGCTCAGACGCTATAGATTTACTGGAATCGACACGAACTCCATCGCTACGTCAAATACATGCTCCAAACCGGCGAGCACGCTGTACCACCTTGTTAGTGGAGTGGGAGTGGCACGACGATCAACGGCTGGGTTGCTATAGTATGTGCCTTGAATAGCGAGGGCATTTCAAGCTTCCGGATTTGGGTGGCGTGGTGGCATGTGGGGGAAGAGAGGCGAAGTGCTCGGCTCGGCATCACTCGGGACTCGAAAATTTCCAACAGTCGACAGTCTCTCTACCACAGCCGCACAGTCACTGCTTATGCGCCGTCATTCCACTACGATTTCAGTATTCTCATGCCACTCCTGTAAAACATTCGTAAACGATTATTCCAATTGGTCTGAGCAATTAAGTCACTAAAATGAAACATGAACACCAATGAGGCTTAATAGTTTAGCGGGATACATTTAATAGATTCAACGTTTACCGTTCATCGATACCACCAACCCACTGTCCCACGTGGAAGGCTGAGGAGCGGAAAGAAAACGAGGAAAGATAGAATTAGGAAGAGTTATTCATTGAAGCTCGAAGTACCGAACACTGTATTGTACTTGAAAGTTCCCAAAAGAAGCAATGATTGATGGTGATGTTCCAACAAGAGCAATGGCCATTAACAATAAGACACTTTGCTCCATGAAGAGTTCCGATATTATTTCTTGTCGTGCACAATTTTGCTATCTTAATCAATATTATCTAGGGTCATTCGAGAGGAACTTCATGTGATCAAGCTGAGCATTAATACTTTTTTTTTTCATGAAGCATAACAATGTTAGATGCAGGCCACATAATAAAAAATGCCGATTTAAGCATATCTAATAGATCAGTCTGATATCATAAAGCTAATCTATCTCTCTCTCTATCTATCTATCTATCTATCTATCTATCTATCTATCTATCTATCTATCTATCTATCTATCTATCTATCTATCTATCTATCTATCTATCTATCTATCTATCTATCTATCTATCTATCTATGACATGTCTATCTGTCTGTCTACCGCGAGTAGCAGTGGCTGGAGTTGGTGCATATGCTTCTTGCACATGAGTGTGCGTATTATAGGAAGCGGGAAGAAAAACAAATGATTGACGACCTGGCTGCGCATTTCAAAAACAAGTTGACCCACCCTGTAAACGCAGTCTTTCACGCGTTACTCGCGCTGTTAAGATAAATAGGTGCACGTCCTTTAAGCACAATAAACCTATCTGGGCAATTGTGACACTTTACCAACCCGCAAAATGCGCAATTATTTGTCATTACGCCCAGATTGCTATCTATTTATGGAGCCTCATTCGTCAGCGCTTTATTAGTGAAGAGATATTGCTACCAGAATAGCCAAATTTGCCGTTACCACTTTGAAATTTCGTATAACAAGTGTCGTCATATCTAAAAGGAACAATCACACTTGTACTCTCTCCTTGTAATAACAAAGAATTATATTGATTACTGACTTCCTCAGTTTCTGTACGAGAGGCTGCACGCACCTTCCCGATTTAATTATTAATTGGTTTTCACTACTTTTGCTTCGCATTATAGGGAATCGGTGCACCATTCTATCTCATTTACAGCTTTTTTAAAGGGTAACCCTTTTCATAAAATAAGAACATAAGCAATATGTTCTTTTCACGTCAGTCAGAATGAGCTTGCTGAAAAATCAAAAGCAGAGCTGCCGACAATGAAAGAAAATTCTTTCAGTAGACCTTTGCGCACTTTGCTTCGTTTAAATAATTGTGGAAACTTCAAAGTAGCAACTGCCAAAGAGACAAGAATTTGCATAATTTCGTGCATTGACGCTTCTCTTTCAACTTTTTGCTGCCACAGCACCTTTATTCTTTTACTTTCTTTCGTTCAACGTTTGAGTTTGTAAACTTCGGATATGCAGATTTTTTTTTCTTCATTGAAATCCTATACTAACGCGAAAAAGGCTCAGCAATGTTTTCGAAAGCTCAGCGCTTAATCAAAGTTGGTCCTGCCCCAGCAAGATAAATTCTTTGCGTAGCAGTGAATGAACCGAGGTGGGCTTGTTTGTTATGGCAACATTATCCTTCCCGCATTTATTGTGCACCTGAGTGTTTTCTTTTATTTCCATCTCAGAACTGCAGCCAATGATCTTTTGTAATGAGTCCGGGCAGAGTGTGCTTATTTTGTCACTTTTCACAGCAAAGCGAAAAAAAAACTATTAGGAATTCAAAATAAATACAGGAAAATATTTTTGGAACTTATTGTGTCTCCAGGAACTGAAGGATAACTGACGATAAACTAAAGGCGGCGGATGTCATTCGCGTGTTCAGATAATGTCACGAGCAATTAATGAATCGCTAATGAATCATGGGCTTATGTGAACGCAGGAAACCCTGCGTAGTATTATACAAACGGCCTTCATCGTAAAGATCAAAAAGATTCAAGCGTTGGTGAGGGTTATGCTTTATTGTGCAATTAATTACAGAAGGAGAGTTGCGACTTGGACAGGTTCATACGGCATTTTTTGAAACACCTAGTTCAGAACAAAAGTATGAGATGCTTCAAGGGGACGCACACGTATGTGAGTCCTTTTACTGTGCCCTGGGTTTCAGCGCAGTGATAGTTGTTTCAAAACATAGGCGTAAGAAGCGAAGATACCTCATACCCAATGTCACTTCTTTTAACGAACGTAATAATCAATGGCGGGATTATTTTACGGCAGTGGTAAATCCTGATAGCTGAGTCAAGTCCTGAGAATAAGTGCTGCTGTTCTCGTTTTGAACTGGTCAGAATCTGCGAACAACCAAGGTAACACACAGGTGAATATGACGATGGGTGTCTACAAATAGAAATCCAAGAGAAGCAAAGGAAAAAAAAAAAAAGACAATAACAGGCTAGTTCTTGAAAACGCTAATCAGAGCACCAAACAATTGGTGCTGGCCGTCTGAGACTGCTTCTCAAATGCGGCCACTTCACGTTCTCGTTTAACGCGTTTTCTTATCACTGTAATACGTATGTGCCCTTCCTGCATCGTCAACATCGCTGTTACTTAAGCCCGTGCGAGTGCGTCAGAGAACAAACAATCTATTTTGCTGATTTGACTATACTAATAAACGCCAGGTGGCTTTAGCGCCTGCTTTATTCCCGAGCAAACCTATCTGGAATCCAGCTTTCTTGCTACGTTGCGAAATAAATTTATTCCAGTTGCCTTGAAATTTTGACGACGTGACACCGCTCGCCTTTATCGTATAGTTTCTTTGCCTTTATGTATCATCTAGTCCTCTGATTTTTGTGCATGAGTAACCATTTCGTTGCCATCTTCGATACTGCCATCATAGGAGCACCGACAGAGGAGATGTCACCGTCATTAGACGCACTGTCGGCTGCTCAAAATTTTTCGCCCTGTCGGGCCCCCCAGCAATCACAAAGATACTCATGCCTTATATTCAGGCGCGTGCTGCTACTACGCGAACTTGGCTGGCATTCCTGTGTAGTACGGGCTCTAATTCTAAGTATTTGTTTTCCTTGCTTTTTTTTTTTTCTCGACACAGCCTTAGTTTGAAATGTCGCATTGCGGCGTCGTTCTTCGCGTCTCGTAGCTGAACAGTGCTCGCGCTTTTATATCTATTTCGTTTTTGTTCCTTCTGTCACACCGAATTCTTTGGGTACGCACGCGTACCTTTTCCGGAGCCCTGTTTCGGGCACTGAAGCTAGTCCTCACTTTTGCAAGAGTGCGCGCGTGCGCGCAGCGGCAAATCTTCCGCTAGCATTGAAAGCAGCACGTGTTCCCGCATCGTCAGGGCATTATTATTCAGGCCGCACTCGAAGCCGTACTGGCGCTGCTCGATTCGGCCCGAAAAACATGTGAGACGCGGTGAAACCGCAGTTGAGCACTCGTCAGAAAGAAGCACAAAAGGAAAAAGGAGAAGAGGAAATGAAAAAAAAAATGGAAAGAAAAGGGGGATGAAGGCAAGGAACGCCAGGAGAAAGGCTACAGAAACCTCCGCGGACTGTGTTGCTCGTGCAGTCAGTATTCTTCTCCTTCGGCGCTCACATCTTGCGCCATAGCACGGAGGCGAATGGGAAAGAAGTAAGGACGAGACCCGGTACAAAGTGCGGAGGTTAAAGTAAAATAAAGTGCAACTTGCATCAACCGAGCCAGCGAGGAAGACTCCGGAGAAAGCGGCGTGTTCGGGAACAATCGCGCAGTCAGCTTGAGGAGTTTAGGTTTTGCTACGCCGCCGCGGCTCTACAGCGGCGTCGGCCGTCGAAGCTCCATTGTTGTGATCGAAGGACTGTCGCGCGGGCGTCGCTGTACGGGCGTCGCTGCATGTACTCCTGCCGTCGCTTTGTGTGGCGGCCTAATGGTGGCTGGAGGGCTCGGAGCTTTTGTGAAAGAAACCTTTCTTTGGACCTGGAACAGGCGCGCAGAGAGGCTTGTTACGCTCTCTTCAGGCCTATAAAAAAAATAAAGAGTAAGCGGAGGGAGGCGCGCACGATGCGGCTTCTGGTCGCGGTATTATGCGCGCGTTTAGGGGTGGGCTTACCGGGTAACAAGCTGCGAGCGTGCTACTTTACGCACGCGGGGGTTTCGGCAAATAGGAGGACACACTTTTACTACACGCGAGAGTTTGCAGCGGAGCAGCCTGTGCGCTTTGAATGGCAAAAGCATTAGCTATGTGGGAGTCTAGATTGGTGATACTTTTTTTTTAGAAGACAAAGTAACTATGCAAAATATAGTTGCCAGAGCTGAGAGCAGTTTGGATTTTTAGGCTGCCATGATATGAATTTTGGGGGCCATTGTTATATCAGCCAGGATTTCATCATTTCGGTATGCCGCATTGTCTCCTTCATTTCACATAACTAGTAGCTACTCTGACTCATTTACCTAGACACAATGAAACTGTTCATATATCTATAAATAATAATGCTAATAATATGTTCAAATAATTCATATTCGACGCACCACTCCAACGTCACTTGAATTGTCCATAGTATGTAGAGTCTACGTTACTGCACTCTGCTGTATTGGAAGTAACATGACATCGTTGTTTAAGTAAATCGCTTTCAACTATCCATTACTTGTACACTGTGACTACAAAAAGTTAAATTTCAAAAATATATTTGCATTTCTTTCTTTGTTTAACGACTATAATTGTACCAAATCATGTATATTTTTTTAAGATAACATAGTAACTTTGGTAGCACACGACAACGTAAAACAAATATACCGAGCTTTAAAGCAATTATGCAGATGCTCTGGTAAATAAGCTAGAGCCTCAAGAGGGCACGTATTACATCTAAAGCTGTAGCGCACACTAAATATCAGCCTATACTGCTTCTGGTCATTCGTGTGATTCACATTGTTTTCACTCGCATAATATTGTTATGCAAGTCCTATATATGTATTCATGTCTTTCCTGTAGACTTGTCAAAGAGGCTCAGCATGTCCTCACGCTGTCTTACATAATCAGCAAGAGCGAAATTCTCCGAAAGGAAATCTGCAATAGCCAGGGAGACGAACAAAATTAAGCAAATAGCTGAGCTATTTCTCTCTTTAGCGTTCCTGGCCACCTGCCATTTTGATCTTCGTTTACTGCAGTTCGCAACTTTCGTACCTTGCTTTATGGAGCCGACCACGCTTTTCCCACGTGACACACTGTTTCCTTTTTTTTTTTTTGTATGAGGCATGCTTCTACTTCCGGTCTCTTGCTTTAGCTGAGTGTGCACTGCACCTCATTATGCCGGTGTCGGGTTACGCTTTACTTGACACTCTATGTATTGATCTTCTCTTTTTTTTGTATGCACTTCGCGATCACGCCACAGAAGCGTGGCGCGCTTCGAGGTGTTCTCCGGCACGACCACTTCCGCTCACTTGATGGATGGGACTGGGCGCGAGGGTTTTTAGTTGCTCGGAGCGTCTAGGTCAGCTCTTGCGTAACTGTCCATTGTTTATACGTGCCGTTATCGACATTTCTTGCCGCATGTCACGTTCGCCGCACTTAGACTGTTGTCCTGTGCTTGCTCGACGTAAGTTTGCGTGTACTATAGCATTCTCTTGTGCGTAGAAAATGATAGTGACAAACAGTGCAAAATCCAGGCAGAGACGAGTAAAGCAGCATTTACCGGAAAAGGCAAATCTGTCTCAAAAGCAAGACATAAAAATGAAATAAACGGAAATAGCGACTTCATGAGCCATTCCACTCTGTGAAGGTGGATGACAAGCGAAGCTGTATACATGGTATATCTAAATATACAACACAGAGGTACATAAATGTTTTAGTGGTGTTCATTTTTTCACGCAAGTTACTATTGCTTTGTGGTCGCTATGGTAGACGGCCACGGGTTCGGTGAACACGATGGACAGCTTCTTGGCGAAGGTCAATCCAAACACGAGCCCCTCGTGGTCGTTGGCACCTTGGGATTGGTGTAGTGCTGTTTCCCTAACCGTTCGACCATAAACGAGGGCAGCCATTTTTCTTATGGCCGCGACACGTCCAGGTTGAAATCGCCAACGACGAGGACTTTGTACGACTTCGCACCAACTTTTGCCGACTTGTCCAACTTTGCACGATCTACACTAACGCAGTAATGTCTATACAAGGGCGTGTCGGGCAGAAATACCAACCACGCTTTCACGTTGGACTTCTTAAATAGTCCCCTCTTGTACCTAGGCTTCGACAGGAGACAGCGTTTGAAGTGTACCTCAATGGCGGCGGTGTCGGCAATCTCGCGCGGAAAACTATGCATGGTCTTCTGCACGCCGATCGGTACGTTGACCACTTGCCCTTTAATGTCAAATTGTCCGCTGCCGTGCGTGAGTCACTGTATGCACATGAACGGAAGGCGCGGCGCAATCACTCTCTCCTCGACAGTGTTAAGCTTGGGCAAGTGCGGAGGCAAGGAGGGATGCACGTACGTACCCGTTCGTAGTGCTGTGACGACTCACGTTACCCTTTACGAGAGCGTCCTTGCACCTACTGGACACTCTAAACCTCGCAACGTCCTCCTCGCCGGGAAAGCACCGAGTAAACAAGTCCACCGCCTTCTGCAATCGCTCTTCCGACCGTATCCCGTTGATTTCGGAGAGGTCGTTGTCGAACCACAGCCAATCGCAAACTGTACAACTAGATCAGAAGTTACGGTCAAGAAATTATCTCTTGAACCTCGCGTAGGCACCATCGAGCCCTCGTGCACCTTCGTTGCGGCCAGCGTCGTCGGCTCTGTGCCGTCTCTTGCGCGCAGCGTCGCGGGCGCGTTCTTGTCGGGACGGCGAGGCGGGAGGCGCGACGCCGACGGTCACATTCACGCCACTGCTCCCGGCGTCGTTCCTCGGAAACTCGCTGTTCTTCTGGCGTACGAACCACTCACGGCGTCCCTTGGCGAAGGCGGAGCTAAAGTGGGACCGCAACTTCATCTACTCGAACGTATGACATTGCACGCACGTGCGCGTGTGCTATATGGGTAAATACGTTCGCGCAGATGTGAAACGGAGCCAGGTGTGGAAGAAGACGGCGACGACGAACGCGCGAGCAGTGGCAGAGCGCGTTTGCGCGTTTGCACCGAGGGGTGCAAAGGAGCTGTGGAAGAAGACTACTATGCTGGCAATTCCTGATAATGATAGGTTTTGTTCGCGGACATGTTATAGTCATATACAGCTTCGCTGTGAAAGATGTCGTGCCACTTATAGATCAGTTCTCTTAAATATAGGATGTATGGGAGCTTGTAGTGCTTTTAGTTGGCACCGACCACTCCTTTTACAAAGAAATATCTAAGCAAGGCCAAGTCAATGGTAAAATTACATAAAGGCACACCTAAGCTTCAATACAGGGTATGTTGAGAATACGTTAAAGCCGTTCAGCTTCTTAATTCAGTGGAAATAATAGAGTGTGAATATTGAGCTTTTGTATTTGCCTTCTAGATCAAGGGGAGCTCATCAATAGATGCGATATTTTTGGTCATCTGCCAGTGGTATTCGACTGCCGCGATAGTACATTGGTGGTCACTTCTTGTCACTGTGCGCAATAAAACAGATACCTGTGCGTATCTAAAGGACTCGTCGCTCGCCATTCGGTAGCTCCTTATCACATATTCTTATGATTTAACGAACAATAGCAATTGAAGAAAGGCGTGCTGTGAAGTACCCAGCACTTTGTCTTGGCCATCATCGTCATTACTTATAATTATTTAGTATCAGTATTGCCATGCAAAATAATCGCGTTTATTAGGATGCTCTTTCATTATGGTATAGGGCACAAGAGAAAGCAACTCCCCTGCTACTCATCACGAGCCTCACTAGCTCATCCTTGGCAGAAAGGGCTGCAAGTCATCTTCATAATTTACTGGGTCATAATTGATTGTGCGAAAAAACAGAAATGCCGTTTTGGAAAACGCAAACGCGAAGGTTGCCCGGCAGTCGAGAAATGGAATGAACCATCAGGTTTTACGCACACCAGGAAACAGCACGACAAAAATCATTATCTGAAGTCAACTTCCTGCGTATAATCACGCGTGCCATTGCATAAAAAAAACTAAATTCAGACATAGTGTAATTACTCCCTTGAATGGCTCCCATGCTAAAATAGCACAATTAGAAGGTCACATATTTCACACGTTACCAAGAACGGCACATTCCATCACGAAGGAAACCAGGTCCTGCCTAACCTGCCCTACGAAGAAGTGGCGTCGACCTACTTTATCATCACCCGTCACCGGTCAATGTGCTCGCGGATCTTGTTTCTACCCATGGTACAGCTGTGCATCGTTCGGTATGGGCCGGAGAAGATGCCGCAGCAAAATAGAGTGACAAGAAGGCTAAAACACCAGCGCAAGAAGGCTCGACTAGCCGCTCTTTCCGGGTGAAAGATTACGACGCCGCCCAGGGACCGAGAGAGCGTCGTGGGACCAGATTTCAGGCTCGCGTCATTTGTACCGCAGCGCTCCCAGCGGGGGCGGCGCGTATCCATGGGCCGGCTGCTGCATTTCCACACGAGATCTTTTGTCTTCCGGGATCGCTCTCGCAGACGGAATTTGTTGCTGGAGAAGCTGGTTTCTAATGGTGGGCCTCTGTTGGAGGACACGGTCCGCTGGAGCCAGAGCTGCAGCTCCTGCTTTGCCACAAGCACGAATCGCCATCACACCACCATTCGCCTTTCTACACGATGGCTGCGGCTGTAACGATTCCTGAATTTATTTTTGCAAAGGCAGTACTTTTACTGAATTATCCCTAGATAATCAGTGTATGAAGTAATGTTTGGCCACAGTGTAATGTGCTGCACGCAGCTGCTGCAGTGTTTAGCCTCTAGAGATGCGTGAAATTCCTTAATGTAAGCGCAAGAATTTGCTTGCTGTTATTACATAGACAGTTGTCCAATAAAATATTTATGTCTAAACTTAAACAAAAACGACCCTTTGCCACCAAGTTTGTTTGCCTAGATCTAAGGGATGCTTTTATTGCGTTTTCTTTTCTTGACTTCTGCTTCCTAATAGAGCACGAAATGTTTTTAATGACTGAAATGCACATAATCTACAATTAAAACACTTTTATTTCTTAGCCATTTTGTTTTTGCGAATTTCACAATTTAAAACTACCGTCATTTTTATTGAGGAAAGTAAACTGGGACGCAGCGAGAACACCGCCTGTAAAGCGTGTTTTGCCTGTATGACAGGTGAGTACATAGAAGAAGCAATCATAATGGAACCACGCTATTATTTTTGTAGCGTTAGCTACACTGGCCTAGCCAAGCCCGTTTCGCGCGGCACATCAAGAGCCGTGTTGCGCATGCGCAAGGATCAGTGATGTCACACGGCTTGCGCACCGGAGCCACCGGAGCCGGCACCTCTCGCGCACTCCGCCGCCGCCGCGCGCGACTCACTGCCGCCGGTCTGCGCATTCCAGAGGAGTGACGTCGTAGCCGTGGTAGACGCACTGGCGCCGGCGCGCGCTCGCTGGGCAGTCGCCGTCTGACACAGCGCTGGAGCCGCTGCGCTTCTGACTGGCGTTTGCCAGTGTGGTATAGCCATGGAGAAGGAGAGCGCAAATGCTGCTCAACAGCGCAGAAGAACGGAGAAGCTTGACTCATCGGATCCCGAAGTAGTTGCCTGGCAATTAGCAGTTGAGCGTAGGAGACAACCAGGAAAGCTAAGAATAATCAGCTGAACCTTTGCTAACGCTACGTATATCCTGGCATAGCCGAGCTAAGCCACTGCAACTTTTTTGTGCAGTTTTCATTCTTTTTCATTTTGTTTGTAAGCCGAATATATATATATATATATATATATATATTCATCTCACAAAGTTACAACTACAACGAAAGCATAACGCAAATTCAGAACTATTTATCAATTCTTTCTTTGAACACTCGTCGTGATGTAGCACATTTATTGCTGTTTCACAAGTACGTTCACTGACCAAGGCCATCACCAATAGCTCTGCAAGTATCTCCATTCACCTCGCGAACATTACATAATCATCTTTCTTTCACGTGCATCTATGGTAAAACAGACGCTTTTAACTCATCTGCGCTTCCACGTGTCATCCGCTTGTGGAACGACCTTTCCGATATCCTGGTAGCTGAAGCTAACAAAGAAAATTTCCGTCACGACATAAACGTACATTTGTTACTTTAAATAACTTGTGGTCTGCTTTGGTTCTTGTATGCATTTTATTTCATTTTTTGATCCGAGGATTTTAGAGTTTGTGTAAACTTGTAATAATATTAACAATGTGGTTTATGTTCTGTTTAATTGTATGCTCTTTATACTCTGTAAAATTTTGAAGATCCTCTTACCCAATCCCCATTCTTCGGGCTTGTAAGGTATTTTGAATATATATATATATATATATATATATATATATATATATATATATATAGTATGGACGACAGGGCGCCGTGCTGCTCCTATATTAACTGCACCTATATATATATATATATATATATATATATATATATATATATATATATATGGACCACAGGGCGCAGTGCTGCACCTGTATTAACAGAAAACAGAACATGCAGTGTTCAATCGTTTTCTGAAGACGACTTTGTTCACGAAAGCAGCATAGAGAAAGATCGATTAATTCTTGCGGTTTAAAGTCTCAAAGTATCGCTGAGCGTACGAGGGACGTCGTATAGGTAATAATTTAGACCGCCTAGGGTTGTTTAAGGTGCACCTAAATCAAGTAGAAGACCTTGCACTAAGAATAATTGAGACATCAGCAAGCATGGGCCGGTGGTGCCCTAGAAACATTTATTTATGTGTCAACATACTAAAACCGTTCAGTGAGGTGTCATTTCTTGAGTCGAAAAAAAAAACGACAACGGCTAAACGCCGTTGTCGAAATTGTTAGGGGAGGGGCGGGCGAGAGCCCAGAGAGAGTCGGCGGCACAGGCGGCAGAGGCCGGCAGGGCTGCGCGCTTGCGCCGCAGTGAGAGAGTGTGCACGCACACCCACAGTCTAGGGTGCCTCGATGTCCTCCTAGCCCACCGCTCCCCTTCCACTGGGCAGTCGCGTTTGCTCTCCGCCATGCGTTCACTCTCCGTGAAAGCGCGCGTCACTCGCCCTCGCGCGCTTTTACTCGCACATAAGTCGCGTTTGCAATTCGCCGTGCGTTCGCTCCCCGTGAAAGCGCGCGTCCCTCGCCCTCGCGCGCTTTCTCTCGCACATACAGCATACGGCCAATGAGAGTTTTTTTTCAATTGACGGACGCGACCATCGAAGAGTGCGCCCTTAACAGCTTCGCTGTAAAAAAAAATTGTCACAGTTTCATCTGAAAGGTGAACCATCAATTGCGATAGCAAATTTGTAGAGAGCTACACGGAGTAATGATATTAGCTTTATCAGCTGTATAAACTTGGACATGCAGCAGCACCGGCAACACGCAGAACTGTTGTCGACGCCGTCGGCGTTTTGCCCGCGTTCGCACAAAATGCGTGCGGCGTTGCTGACTGTTGTCGGAGCCTCTGATATAAATAGGCACTTGGTGCCGCAGCTAAACGTCGCCTTCCTTCCCTTCCCTCCCCCCCTCCCACGGCCTTTCGCCCGTCGGAAGAAGGCGCGTTTGCTCTACATATATGGTGATTGTAAAGGAGGAAAGGGACGCCTACTTCTGCAGCCCTTAAGGGAGCACGGCGCAGAACGCGCGTTTGTTCTCCGCCGTGGCTTCACTCCCCGTGAAAGCGCGCGTCCCTCGCGCCCTTTCACTCGCACATACAGCGTTCGGCGCGCGGCGACGATTTCATCTCCATTGACGTCATACGGAACCTCACGGCGACGGCGACGGCGACGCCGACGGCAGAAATCTGCTTTGCAGTGTCCATATAATTGCTATCACAAAAAAATGAACGTATAGTTTTCGGAGTTGTGAGCGCTACTATTGCAGCGGTGTAACTAGCGGTCGCTTGTTCGCTAGAACCACTTACTCAAGAAAAACCTCGATGAAACACTGGGATTTGTTTCACTGATTTCATTACATGAGTTAAGCATTACTTTTCCGGATGTTCCATCTTCGTCTATATTTCTCTGTGCTAGTGTGTAGTCTTATAGCAGGCGAAATCTTAGTAAGTTTTATAACGATAATCTGTATTCCATGCTTTGCTTGACGCTCTATTATTGGGCGCCAGAATTGCCTCTGCACAACTCGAATCCGTGCGATTGACAGTAGGCATATATGCCCCAAAGGAAGCGTCCAATCATTATCCAAAAATCTATTCCAACGCTTCCGCCTTATTTTCCATTAGACGACGTGGCTCCGTAATAATACAGTGCGTGTATATAGCACGGACAGCAATGTGCTGAGCAAGATGCGTGCTCTTCCTGTGCTCACGGGGGCTCGATGTAATGCCACGTGGGAACGATCGTTTCCTCGCTTGCCAACACACAGTGATGGCCTGGAAGATATCACTGGGAAATTCGCAATGACATGCAGCTGTCTCGAAAATTTCATCGATACTCGTAGGCCTAAGGACGATGAATTGGTGCCCTTATTTGAGCTGATAACAACCCCAACATTGATTGTTTGCTCTGATCGCTTACCGATTACTTTTACTGCCTTGCTTAGCTGCGTAGTCACATAGCGTGCAGCTGATTTCTTAATTAGCAATTGTTTGAGCACTATCTCGACTTTAATAATTCTTACTTTTGTCTAGCTGGGGTGCAGTCAAAAGATAGAATTTCTACTCGACTAAACTACTTGACAAGGGTGTCATTACTCGCGCGGTCACTCTTGGAAATAAATAGAATATTTTAGGTATTTCTTGGAAGTCATGCTGTGCTTTCTGCTGTTTGCGTTAGGTTTTTGTTTTATTGCGTTAAGCATCAGTGCCGTATGGATGATGATTTTTATTATATTTACAGTGCTTCCATGTAGTATGCCCATAGAATTTTCGGGACGATTCAGAGCCTTGAGCATGCCACACAATCAACATTCTAGGAGAATGTTTCAGAAATACCGTGTAAATCCTGTAGGGGAATAATGTGTGAGCCGTAAGAACGGAGAGAGGATATAAACTGGCATTAGTTACGGGTCGACAGTGTCTAATTACTGGCTATATAAGGCGCTCCTCCATTTTTAGCAGGGTGTTCATTATGTAAACTTCTCCAGCCCTTTTGATTAACGAAGTCTACAGATATTAGGATGCACAAGGATTTTACCTTTAGGGGGGCAAATGAGAGCTGCGGCATGTGCCAAGCGCTCGTATTCTGTTTACTTCCTCCTTTCTCAATGATAGTTCTTAGGCTCTAATTTCATTGTTGTTCGCCGTGCTACTTTATTTACAGTGTCTGGACCACTATTCTGAGGTCGGAAAGGGTGCCCATAGTATCTAGGAAGTTCCGCGATTCATTGCAAAACATAACTTCGAACATTGGGTGTTTTCGTGGTGTTCGAGAAACAGCTATGCTTTTCTGATATTGTTATTTGGACAATGCATAACGATGGATGGTTGCCTCCAAACGCACGGAAACTTTCTGTTCCCGTCTAGTTAATTTACATGTGCGAGAAATGTTGAAGGCTCACAGACCTTTTCGAGTTTATTAATGCATTTATTTTGAGGATGTACATGCTTCCAAGACTAAGAAGGCCAACAGCCAAGTTGTGTTCTGAAGCTGCAGTTATAACTGTTATAATGCAGTTCATCTTAAAGTCAAGTCACGTAAATAAGTAAAAACCACAGTCTTAAAGTCTGCACATAATACAATGTAGACAGCTCGCAAAAAGTGTCATGTAAAAAAAAAAGAATAATTACAACGTATAGTACAGTTATGTAATTTCATTAAAGTCAGGGCACAGAAAAAATCTGTGAATAAGTTCAGAGAAAGGCACATTAATTTAAACAAAGAAAAGAACCATATCAGGTCATATAAAACGCGTACAGTGAGCCTACGATAGATGATAAACACTGCAGTCAGTACTTGCAGAGGATATCGGTCGCTTCGAGAAATCTCCGGAGGGCCATTAGCGGTCGATTTTGCAATGAATTTTGGTTATTGACCTCGATTCTTTCTGAGGCTGAAGGGCCTGTGGTCCAATGCCATCTAATCACGTTTTTAATGTTGTCTTTCTGCATTGTGTCGCAGACATTCCAGTAGAAGATGCATATCCTCATTCATGTGACCAGAAGTGCATTACGGGCTATCATCGTGAGATATTTTGTGCAGAAAGTGCTTTGGCAGCGTGGCACCAAGCCGCAGACGTTGAACCAGCATTTCAAAGAGCCTGCTCGCATCCAATATGCGCAGCATTCAAGCTAAGGGTGTGTGCGTTGATGTCCCCACATACATTACATTACCTGCGTTAAGTTCCCCACGTATATTTGACCCTGAGAGGCTAAATACATTTACGAAGTTGTCTGTTGTAACATGCCTCAATTGTTGCAGGTATATGCTTATAAGCGTTGCACAGAAATTTTATGAATGTGGAAGTGCGCCCACTCTGAAACATAGATAACCAATATTTAATTACTTTGCTAGTCATCAAGGTATGAAAATAAAAACTGCTCAGCCTGACATAAAACACAAGAATAAGCTATTTTATGACTAGCCAACTTCACGTTCTTTACTATTTACCTATCTGAAGTGAGCACCTGAATAAATTAAGAAGGCTATGATATTGAATCGTTATAACAATGCTTCCGGGTATCGCCTTCAACTTCGTTTCCTCACCTTTAAACAAAAAAAAGCAGATTAACTCAAAAGTTAGCTTGTGAGAAATGGTTTGTTCGGATATTTTTGGACATGCCCAACGACTTTTTATTGAACCAGCCATTACTCGAATCAATAAAGGCTGTTACAGTAAGATGTTGTCATTCATGCAAAATAAAATAAAGTTTCAATACCATGGAAAAACAATTCGCAGCAACAAAGAGCCGTGTCCATTCGCAATAGGTCCTGACTGAATATCATATCACCTGAGCGTTCAGTTGACACCAGCTATACTTCGTAACGGAGAATAACCCCTGTCTAGTCCATCTTTAGTAAAAAGGACAGCACGGTGCATTGTAGTGCGCTTCTTAGTATAGAACCTAATATGCCCCGCAACGACGACGATAAGAATGACTCACGCCTCTTCTCACCTCACAAATGTAATTTGCTCTAGCGTTTCTCCATTATTTTTATTTCCTTTCATAAAGTCACGACGGAGGCGTCGAGGTTCAGTCGCATTGCGAAGGTGTCTACGCGTGTTGTTGCTGTTATTCTTTATTTTCCATCTCTCCATATCTCTCCTCTCACTAAGGGGCGACTGGAAGTTGTATCTTCGCGTGCGCACTCTCCGGAGCCGACCTGTCCAAGCAGTGCTCGCGCGACGTAATTAATTACCGCTAATTAATTAGACGGTGTTCACCACTTGGCTCCTGCGCTCTCTTTGGCGCCGCGCGCCATCGCACCAGCGTGGTCGGATGCACAAACCTCATTAGCATGGCGCGCCTCCTCGTGCCTCTTTGCTATTTTGACCGAAACGTCTGGTGGTCATGTGTTTCTTTCGGTTCGCCCCTTTCGCATCTGTGGCCACCAGGTGTGAGAATCGCAACTGTCGCATTGCTATCGAACGAAGCGCAAGCCTTTTTTTTTTCTTTAAGTGTGTGCTTGCGCGTGTGTGTGCCTGTGTGGCCGTGGCGTCATCAAAAAGTGATTTAGCGCACGCGCCACTGGTAGTTATCAAGCTACGCGTGTGCGAACGCGTAACGGGCGTGGTATATGTGGCGTGCCGAGGTAGGGCAGCAGACTTGACGCGCCAAAGGATGGGCGAAGTGAGGGGCAGAGTCTATAAGGAGCAACGATGGCCTTGAGAAGAGACAGCGCTGCGTTAGTGGTTTGCTGCGAAAGATAACTATACTAAAGGGGGAAGAGAAGAAGAAGAAAGAAAGAAAATACCGGACGGTAATGGAATCGCACTCGTGATGCAGCGTGACTAAGTTTAGGAGCAACGAACTGAGGACTTGCGGCTTGCTTTGGTCGGAATGCAAACACTTTTTCTTTTTAAACAAATACAAGTTGGATATTGTTTATACGTCCAATTTATTTAAAATGTAGCTGTTCAAGTCTTGTAAAATATCGCACATTCATTATTCAACTCAGAGTAATAATAAAAAATACATAATTTGGAGCGAACTGTGAGAGCAATTTTTGCATAAATAATTCCTTAATTTTGTTTGACACAAAATTGTGCTGGGCAAGAAAAAAAGAACATATTATTCAGATCGAACAACAAAAATTGTGCAAACACGAGATGCCTTTAAGCACATTTCTTACATGCTCTCATGAGTGTTTCTTTGCTTCCTATATCTAATGGATCATAAAATTGGGTCAATTCCAGTGCTGCCGAAGCTGCAGATATTTGAACCTGTAGAGTTCTCATTATAGTTTATTTTCTTGCTGCAGAAGTACTTTATTATAGCGGCCAACACTTGCGCGCACCCTGCGTTTATATGCCTTCTTTGACTATTTGCGTACATGTATCATGTACACTTGTAAATGTAAACACATATAGTAAAAGCAAATGCTGTGCACGAGACATCAGGCACACAAAGGTGACCTGCAACACCTCTACCGCATACGCAACTGAGTCATTGCTCTCTATTTTCACTATAGTTCCAGCATGAACGATGTATTACGACGGCGTAGCACATAAAATGGCCGCCGCGCGCGATCGGTCATGCGCAATAATGTGGCACGTTTCTTTCACTGACTCCAGTGGGAATGTCCTCACTTCTCCCGCTCCAGAGTACATGTTTCTGATGCCTCTTATCTTTAGTGAAGCAGTTATGTGCTTAGTGGCGCATATCTGTGCACGTATGTTGACACGGAACTAGAAAGCAGCAAAGTAAGTGTGTGTTTAATGGTTCATCAACCATTCCGGTTTTTCTTAAACCTCTATCGAGCACAACGTGGTGCACTATAGGCTATTTCTTCTGTCCCCTGCTCACTCTGTTTTAGCCGACAAAATGAAGATTACGCTTGACATATCCGCTTAAATGTTCAGTTTATCGATATAATGGAACGTTTTTCAGTAATAGATTGCAGCCTAATTATATGCTCAACACAACAATGACTGAAAGGAACACCACTGCATGTTAAACGATTTCTCCAGAACTTTATCTGGCTCACGTCTGCCAGCTCAAAATTGTCATTTGTTACGGGATAAGCGGGTAGGTATTTCTGTACAATTGTGTATTTGATGTTTCAATTTACGGGGTGCGTTCTTCAAGACATTGATTTATGGAAGAGAGACTGTCGCCTGGTGTCCGCATAGTCTTGTCCGTACTAACGATACGTACCTGATGCCGGTTTCGCACAATCCTATTATCAGGTGGCTGCTCTGTGCAGCATTATGGTGGCATCCATTGCTTCATATTTTGCATACAGTGCGCGTGCGACCTCGCTCATGCGTCGTTCAACGTCAATGATGTCTGGCGATATATTCCTGCTACCGCACGTAAAAACCGGCAAAGGAATTCGAAACAACGTCATTGTCAAAATGCAGCCGCCTTTCGAGATGACAATGTTCACTGCTGCTCGTGACAAAATTGGCGTGGCTGCGCGGTACAGGGGACTAATCTGCCTTCATGACTGCGTCTTTTCTTTTCTGAGACTCCAATATTCAGTGGCGTCTTCAGTCTCTGTAATCCGATGTAGGTGTGCATCCTCAATGAGTTTTGCTGCATGCTGGCGTACGGGCGCGAGCTGCAGCTTTGCGCGTCTCTGTTTTTGCATAATGAAACTAGCGAGCACGTACCCCCGGGCGCTTAAATGCGCCGCCAACAGAGACGCTAGTGAAGAGCTGAGGGCGTAGTGGTGCTTTGAAATAATGATGAACGCACGCTCGGCTCTACACAGTAGTCATGCTTGCGATGGGATGGGCCGCTTTTGGGAGCATCCTGCAGGGTTGTCTTGTGTTTGGCTTTCTGTCGCGCATAAAACTTTAAGCCCACAATGTTATTGCCTTCACTTTAGTGGACGTTTATTTTTATTTGACTTTCGCTTGCTGACTTTGTCTTCGTGGGATTCTCATCAGGTCTGTTTATTCTCTTTTTTTTTTTTGGTTCTGCGTTCGAGTTTGTTGTCGAGCGCGTTCACACAAGGCTTGTAAATATAATGTTGTAATAATTTCACGCGCAAGAACTACCGAGGTACGCCAATACGTGCTATTGTCGCTCGGATTCGTTTTGACGACTCTGTAACACGCCGATTTAGCCCACATTCGTTACGTTAATAGCCATAGGGCTGCTTACCAGTTGGTTTGGTTGGACTGTTCCGCACGCTTTGTTTTTCCATAGCCTTTAAGCTCCTGTAAACGTAACGATTCATCTGTTTAAAATAGCGGTAATGACCTTTAAGGATGGAGTTGCTTTGAGCCCTGTAAAATGAAATTTAAGAAATTATGAAAATGGCGTTGTTTCTTTTAAGGAAGCAGAGTGGGTGTCTAGTAACTATAATTAAAGCGTTTGGTACGGAATTAACTGGGGCAATTAATGTAGCACTTTTCTCACGCGAATATTTTTTTCTTTGTTTCTTATCTCCTGTGTTACGGCGTAAATGTATTATTCCTGTGCATTCTTAAGCGTGTACGCAGTGCTCACTCTCTCCCTCTTTTCCTCTTTCTATTGCGCACTCCCTTACCACCTGTGTAGGGTAGCAAACCGGACGCTTGTCTGCCTCACCTGTGCTTTCCTTTATCTCTCTCTCCGTCGCCGTTAACTTTTCCGAAATTTTGTAAGCATTTGCTAAAAACAGCTACACTCAGCAATGAATAATAAAACATTATCTGCGATGGAGTCTCATTAATTGTGTTACCTTGGAGTGTGTAATTTATACTTGTTTCTCGCATTACAAAACTGATGCATTTTTCGACAAATAATGTCTATCATATAGGACGATGTTCAATTTTGTAATTATTATGCTTTACCAATTTACTTTCTTATTATTAACATCTGGACACATTGTTGCGATTGTAAGAACTACTCAATGGACAGGTCCATGTCCATTTAGGAGGAATTCTGATGTGGGAGCACTTTCTAGATACTAAACCCCAAAATGCGCTATGCAACACATTGGCGTTCCAGTTAATAGCGTGTGTTAGCATATCGCTAGCGCCCTCTCTCGGGATGCGCTCCTTACGTAGTGCGTCAGTGGGCTTAACTGAAGTTTGGGACCCACGTAGCAGTTGTCGGCTGGTCGGTGAAGGACGAAGACGTGTGCCTTGCTCGTGTGCGTACGCATTTGTGGCTTAGTGTTCACCTGTGTGGCATGTCAGCCTGTGTGGCCATGTAACTTTTCATTCTTCCATTAAATCACCCTCTTCTACTACGACTTGTGCCGACATCACCGACGGCAAAACAACACTTGTCATAAGGTTACCTTGTGCTACACGAAGTAGTACTAACCAACACATCATACAGGATGAGTAGATTATTAAGGCATGGTTGACAAATAAGTTGGTTATTACAGCTGAGACATAAAGTCATAAATGCACATAATGTATTTGTGCTATGCACTGGCAGTGAGTGCATAGCACAAATTTTTATATTCATATTTAGGCGCATACACTTACATTATGTAAATTTTGACGTTACGTAGTTTAGATACATTTCTCATTTTGCCTGCAAGTTGCTTCTATGAAACAAAGAAAAAATAAACGCCCAAACAAGAGTTGTTCAATAACATTTTACGATTACGTAAAGGCATTTAAATAACAATATAAAAGAAACAATATTTCATATTCTGATTAAGTTGGCTTCGAAGGCTCAGTTATCATAGCATACAACCAAACTACAAAATCAAACAGTGAACTAAAATAAAGTACGGCTTGGCCCAATCACATGCTCAAGTAATACCTTACGTAATGATGTGGTGTGTAGCCATAGAATCGTCTTTATCAAAAATATAATCCTTATTCACAGACTGGATAGCGTTATTTCTATCTTGCTGTGCTGGAAGTCTTACATTACGAAATAACCGAGTTGCGCCGAATTTTTCCTATCTGATGTACGGCTCCAATTTCTGCACCGACATTTATTGCTGTATATTTTGTGACTATAATACATCAGGGTTAGTAGCCAATACCGCGTGCTGTGGCAATATGGCTCGCCTGACACAGTTCGAAAATACGTAGCGTTCCGCGCCAGATGTACTCGACACGCTGCGTGTTGAAGCAAGGACGCAAGGATCTGTTAAGCAACGTGGTACAGCAGAAAATAGCTGCGAAGCGCTCCCACCGCTAGACAAATGGACTTGCGGGAAATCCACTTGCGATAGAACTGTCACGTGGACGAACAAGTGGCGTTCGTCACAAGTGGAGTTGAGCGTTTCAAAATACGGATTATCCGGACGTTTCCAACATTGATAGGCAAAACTGCATTTGAGAGTTTTCGCCATTAGGAGCTAACAATGTCCAAGCACGATGCTGCAAGACGGAGATATTCCGGTATAGTGCACATAACAACATTCCACATTTGACCCATTAAGAAGCACTCGAAAGGAAACCCGGAGCTTTTATTTCTCGCGTCCGTCTCCTTCGACATTAACGCGGACGTAAGAACGTATATTCTTGTGTCGCAACTTCCCTGAGATACACTGAAACATACAAAAGCTTTCGGCAGGGTGCCATAGTGAATTGCGTAGGCGACCAGCAGTGGCTGACTGTGGATTGCGAAAGTGCCGCAGCCATCTCTAGTTTTTTCTTATTAGTCGAAGTGGACGGATCCCTCACTTCAGCCAAAGCATTTACGCTTCGCTTTTTTCCCCTTTTGCACTTTTCTTTAAGCGAGAACTGTTCGCAATACGGCTACATTGATTGAGCAAACTTTACGCTATCGCTCGAAATCAGCCCTTTTACTCGCGGTGGCTGCGACCCGGCAGGAGCTGAACAAAGTGAATCAAATATCCTTTCTTTCTCCCTTTGGTAGCCGTCGCAGAGCAGACACTGACTTTTCAAAAGAAATTGACATTGAGGACAACGAACGAGGACGTTAAGAGAAAGAGTGCGGTGCGAGAGAGTGGCGAACACGTTCCTGTCGCGTACTATATATATGCGGCGCTTGGGCCTAACTGCAGCGCTGCCTTGGCAAATTTGTCGTCTTTCGTCGGCGCGTAGCCATCTTGAAGATGCTTCCGTCGCTGCCTCGGCCCTCGTCTGTGCAACCGGCTGGCTGGCCAAATTGAATTGCTATCGACCCAGGCGTGTCGGGGGGGGGGGGGGGGGGGGGGGGGGGGGGGAGGTCAGCCCCCATGCCGCCGGGAATCAATCATTGGACGCGCACAGCTCGGCACGGACGACGCACGTCCTCTGCGGCAGTTGCTCGGTTTCTCTCGCCTCGCCAGTGGAACGAGGAGGGAGCGCGCATCTTTCGAAAAGGGACACGTGTTTGGCGTGCGTGCGTGCGCCAGAGATGGGATGACCCCGGGGTTGATTGTGGACGCAAAGGGCTGCGCATTACGTCCGAGCCGGGTGTGTTTGCATCGGCATGCAGCGTGTTTGCGATTAGGGCGAACCTGCCAGTATGCACGTGTACTGGCTCACGTTTCCGAATCTTTAACGACGGCGAAACGCGAGAACCGATAAATTAATGAATCTACGTGAAAATATTATTTTGTAGAGGTAAAGCGGGAAGCTATATTTACTGTAGCATATGCGTCACAGTATTTCGTAGTAGTGTGACCAAGAATCGAGCCACATCAATGACCTGGAGGAAGAAGCCGCGTCAATGAAAATGAAACTTCCAGAAACTTTTATTCTCTTTATACTCCTCCTAAGGGGAACTAGGGCTTTAACCTGAGGTTAGGCTATAGACAAGATCAGTTCGACATCGTAAAACTTGATGGCCTATTATAGTAATATCGTTGAGCTATTGAAACAATTGTCTAACCCTAAATATAGTTATGCGTTTCGTTTTCGTTGTAATTATCGTACAGAGCTTCTAAAGGACTTGACCCATTAAAAACATGAGGGGCAAAGTCTGCTGTTACCAACGTTCACACACACAGTGAGAACAAAAATGCGTTATATGAAAACTTTATTGCATTGATGTTATTTGTCAGCATTCACCGGACGTTGTCGCCTTGGTTAAATGGATAGTTCCCCAACAAGGACCCCCAACGACACCACACACAAGCGACGGGCGGCATCATTTGATACGCGGCAGCAAGATCGCCAGAATGGGGTCGTGAAAAGCAGAAGGAACGGGAGGTGAACTCTGCCAGGACAGAATATTACATTTAGGAAAGCCTTCGGCGACCACATTAGTGCAAATGGACAAGACCACGTCGTTAGGCGACCACCGCATATGTTCATTTTCTTTCCATTTGCGCTAGCGTGCTTCCCTTGTTGCTGCTTTTCTTTCTTTCTTCTCTGTCGCTCTGTATGTGTTAAAGACGAACTACGGCATCACCTAAGAGGGAATAGGAAAAAAGAACACTGGCAAAGCAGAAGTTGCGGTACATGAATTAAGAAAAAAAAAAGACCTATATGCCAGACGTGGAGTTAGCAGTGAGATGTGTGTGTGTGGGGGGGTTCGATGCAAGCAGAAGGATAGGGCACAAAAGGCGCCCAGATCTTTCAAGAAACAAAGATGACGGTGGTAAGCTGGGTCGTACTAAGAGCCTAGTCTGCAGTTTCAGTGCGTAGGCTGGGAGGTGCCAAGTACCTCCCCTTCTTCTCCCGCTCCTTGGTCCTCTGCTCGGGATCTCGGAGAGAGCTGCTTCGGACAAAAGGCGTACGAAAGCGCTGGGGAGTCCGTTCGCTGCGCCGAAACACGCAAAGGGAGGAGTTGGAGATGTCCCGGAACTTGGCGGAGTCCCCCAGCGCTTGAACATCGTGCTCGCAGAAGAGGAAAGGGACGGAAAAAAAGGGCCTCTCTTTTGATCCGGCTGATGCACGCGGCCACGCCGCAGCCAAGATGCCTCGCGGGCTCCCTCTCGGGCGCTTGCCTCGAAAGGAAACGACTCGAAGAGCTGGCTTGTCGGCCGGAAAAACGGGGTCGTTGACTGCGTGCTCTCCAAACTAGCGCGTGCCTGTACCAGTTCTCATCGTCAGATTTAATTAGACGCTCGCTGAAAACGAAACTAAGCAGGATGAAAAAGTATGCTTTCCTTCGAGATGGTGGTTTCCTGAAAAAGCTACCAACATCGCGGAGCAACGCTGCTAAATTTGTCGTGATTTAACGAGGAGAGGGCGAACGCTTCACGCGGAGACACGAATAACTCGAGCCTGGCTTGTTTACTTCGTAGCAATGAGAGAGAGAGCTGAATTTTGAACTGAATGACTTCGTCGTCACTAAATATGGTTTGCGGAAACGAAGGAAGTTAAAAAATGAAGACGGTGGTGCTTAATTCAGTGGCGCGACTGTTCTGAAAAAAAAAAAGCAATGTTTCTCAGACGCCCAAAGCTCTTCGCAAACGTGACCTCATTAAACTTGATGGAAAATTCGACACACTGGCAGTCAGCAACTCTGCAGCTAAATTCCGATATAACAAAGTTAAAGGCTGAGAGTTATTGCGCGAAATCAAGTTCATCGCTAGATTGGAAAGCGTAATAATAGCGCATCGGAGCAAGAAATATGGGTTGGAGCTAAAAGAAACGTAATGTCTTCCAACTCAGACAATGCAATAAACGAGTGTACGCCCGTATACAACCGCCTACTAGCCCACTTGTTGAATCCTTGGCTCTGTCGTGGGCAATAAATAACATTATAAAAATAACGAAAGCGTATAAAACCTAGGACTGACTTCACAAAACTTCTCGTTCGCAAGTGCGTTTTTGCTACTGGCAGGTCACCTTCGCTAATGTTATGTCATGCATTGACTGGAATAGCAAATAGCATTAACTGGAATTTGCTCTTACGAACAATTCTAGTGTAAGAGCTCTTTTTGAATACGGGCCCTGGTCTATATTTTCATCTGTATGGCCGCACTGTATGCATCAGAATAACGTTCAAATCTGACACAGTCGCTAATATACGGCTTCACAAGTTGTAGCTAGCTGGAAGCCGGCGTCACCTACTTATGGGTCTCAGTTCGGCGCAATGCAAGTTTCTGATGCCATGGATGCTCAACATGCGTATGCACGTACTGCAGACTGCGCAAGCTTTCCAAGAGCAGTGTGAAAAGATTTATCATGTGCTCGCACTAACTAGAAACGATAAGTGCGAACCAGATGGAGTACCTTGCGATGATGCAACCGTCTTCGCCGCATTCTTGTCAAAACTTCTTTTATAGCAACAAAAGAAACATTTTTATGCTGTCGAGAATGAATAAATAAATAAATAATCAACTCTGGTACTAATACTTGCCCAAAACTTCGCTCGGTATATTAAACAAAACGTAAATAAAAGAATTTCGAAACCAACGTCTACTGAGTACTAGAAATAAAAACAAGCCAGCGCACTTCAGCCATTTTCTAGTCTCTGAACAACTCACTTCGACTACAGCAGCTTCTCACGGCTATCAGCGCCATCTTCTCAAGAGCAGGGCTCATATTCACAAAAAATATCTTACACCAGAATCTTTCGTAAGAAAAAACATCATTTAGTCCTGATGCTGAACATACTATTATGGACGGTTGCCAGCCAATGGAAAAAAGCACATACGGTCAAAAAGCTTTGTGAGTTCGGCCTCAGCTTCTTTCTTTGCGATGAGCACGACGTCGTCTTTTTTGCTACAGTATTGAGCACTGTGTGGCCCGAATTATATTACACGCTTACCACCACTATCTGAGTTTGCATGTCGCACAAATCCCGAACAAATCACAGCGCGTTAATGTTCAGCTATAGCCCTGTGGTTGGTTGGTCTGGCTCCTAGTATCACATTGGCGTAAGGGCAGGAATCCAATCGAAACCAACGAGTGCGGAGGTTTTCGTCATTTCGTGTAGTTTGAGAGTTGCACGTGGGCAGTTAACGCCAGCATTGCTTTTCTTCGCATCCTTTCGAGATCGGGGACATCTCCAAGCTTAAGGCCGACAACAATGACCATGCAGGCAGGGGTGACACGACTCGGATGAGGAAGAAATTAGCGACGCCAGTATTGACACCTACTTTGAATAGGGAGGGCCAGGATCACTTTTATTTATTATTACGATATCAATTATATTGACAATCCAAGCGAATTTTGCCGCCATCGCCATGAGGCTCCGTATATAATTAGGGATATGTATGCTATATGCCATGCCATCTTATATGACATGTGGTATATGCGGGTTATATTGCCACACCATTCTATCACCAAAGTTGCTCAGACCAGGTCTTTTATTCTTGACAAACTTATCCCTCACAATTTTGAGAAGGGCAGCCCACAAACAAATGTCATGAAACGAAACACTGACAGAGCATGCTTTTTATCTTAAATCTTCTCATACTTAAATATTAAAAGCGCGAAACAATAAGAGAGCTCAAATCTGTGGGACCTACCTCCGGGATCAGCCCAAGTCTTTTTTTGTGCATATTTTCTAGTCCGCGCTGCTATGACCTTGATGGAAAACCAACTGGTCCAATCTTTCACCTTATCAGGAAAGAGGTTTGGAACATACCCGATAGGACAAAGTGGTGGTAACGTCGCTAAGGAAGACGCTGGCTTCAATTAATGAGCATAGATGAAATTATCCGATGACAGGATTCATATAGAGGACACCTAGAATAACAGCTCGTTTTTACTTCGTCAGCTTACGTTTACTTCAATTCGTACTGCCACTACAGCTACGACTCTTACACTTCGAGTAATATTGTAACATGTTGCTATCGCCTTCATTGCTTGCCCTTATGACGAGACTGTGAGTTTTTTTTTTTTTTTTTGGTTCGGTTACTCTAGGCACAGCTAGTGTCTGCAAAAGAAATCGCCTTCGCAGTTTCTCCTTGTGTGAATTCTGTGCTCTTATTACAAAGGTAAGTGGAGCTTGGAAGCAATAATTTGAAGCAGCAGGAGCTTGATGTGGGCGAGTGACGTCGTGCCTGTCTGTTGTACCTGTCTTCTTTTCGTCCTCGTCTCTTTTGCGCTATTTTTTTTTTCAAGCAATAATTTGTTTGAGCTTACAGTGGCCCGCGTGAGAACCCAGATGTACAGCTACTTAACTTTTCATTTTTCTATTTAGCATCTAGAACGTTCTCTCAGAAACATTTCCCCGCGTAATTATCGCCCCCTCCTCTGCCTTGCTCTAACATCGCATCTACTTCCCGCGAAAAAGAAAGTACTACAATCATACGACTAGAATCGGTAGGGATATTCACGTGGCGGTGACGATGCTTGGGAATGTTTTACTTCATTCGTCATATGAAGGAACAGGTTTTATGACGACCACCAGGTAACGTCAAGGACGGGCGGACGCAGCTGACCCAGTTTCGGGCTTTTAACTGCCTGTCGGAAGTAACAATAAGCCGGGCGGAGCGTACACTTTCACTTACTTATCAGTATATAGATGTGAGAGAAAAGACAATTGAAATGGGAATGAGAAAAATATTAAAAAATTGCTCAGATGCTCACGACTCACATGGTACTAAACTACTCATGTAGCACGTTTCGTGATACAATCTGTCTGTGTAATATTGCTTAGGCCTGGTTCATAAGAAATGCAATCTTGGAATCATATTGCATGGTCGGCGAAACACAGAGGAAAAGTAAGCGGTCTCGTTAAGGCTTAGTTCTTAGGTTTCACGTATGTGTTTCATAACACGTTCAGACAGCCTCTCTGAAAGCAACCGGATATCTTTAGTAACAGCTCCTTGATAAGTGAAGTTGCGCAAGAGCCCAACACATCAGACAGTCTAGCGATGCGGGATCTAGAGATATAGAGGTCTCGCCAGTTGGCGATTACGCCTGTTAAGCCAGTGGGTTTCAGATTGCCAAACACCTTGATGGTTCGTAATGAAAATTTCTATCCGAGGTTGCGAAATAGCCTTTAATTAAGCCATCCTTTATGTGCAACCTTTCTGCTATAGGTTATGCTGCTGGCCTCAGTGAGCGATCGTAGGCATGACAGACAGCACGTGTTCGCAGTTCTAGTACCTTCCTCTATCCCTCTCCCTTCTTTCTTTCGTCCCTTCAAATTCATGTTTTGTATGCTTCAGCTGTAGTGTCCCAAAGGCACGGGAATTGTTCAAAGAGGGGAAAAAATGCAGTCGCAATCGTTTAATTTAGCCATCGCAGTGGTACACGTGAACACGCGCCAGAAAATGTGACAGGGCCGCCAACATGGAGGAAGGAAAAAAACAGGGAGGGAGTGTCACGTGATTCCGCTAGCCTCGGCAAGCCAACCTCCTCTAACGTCGCCCCTCCCGCTCTCCAGGGCCATGAGCGCGGTGCCTCTTGGGTACGATTTGGCCCTCATGGTTGCCGGACCATTCGAGATTGTTTGGTACGTGGTAACGTTTAGTAGCGCCTGCCGTCACAGGCCTGGAGCACGGCCGCTGGATAAAAAAAAATTACTCCATCTCCCGCTAAAGGGAACCATGTGTGGAAGCGATGCAGCGGGGACATGGTTAGCTTGAACGGGAGATGGTTTCGCGGCAGTGGCCCGAGCGCTCATCGCGGCACTGCACAGGAGAGAGAATGAGGCGCGCGCGCTCCGTCATTTTCATACCGCAGAACTACCGTGGCGCCCCAGCGGAGTATGCAGCTGTCGCACCACCTGTCGAGCGCGCCTGCTCCGGATTTCTAGAGGAGAGAAAGGGGGGAACGTAGGAGAGGAAGAGAGAGAGGGGGAGGGGACGCGCATGCGCTGTGGGGGTGTGGGACGCGGGACTAGAGACAGAGCCGCCGGCAAGAAATGCTTCGCAATAAATAAAAAGGTGCGGCCTGCCGCGTCGGGTGCGCTGCTATGGGAGCGAACGTGACGGCCGTAGTTGCATTGTCAGGCCGCTTGGCTGGGCCGAACGGCGCTAGCTGGCGGGGATGGAACGCGTCGGCTTGCACGCGCGACGGCGTTCCAAGCGCGTTCCTGACGTATTTGCTATGGCGATGCCAGACAACAGCCTCCGGCGTGTGGCGCCGCGGCGGATCACACCGTTTTCGATGCACCGCGGCAGGTCGCACCTTTCTTTTTTATCCAGCGGCCGTGCCTGGAGGCTTGTGGGTGGTTTTAAGCTACCGCACGCGTAATTGTTCGCTTCAAATGCCTTGCCTTGAAACATGGAGAAAAGCTGGGGTGCCTTAATCATGAAAACAGAGTTGTGGTGATAAGCGGCCCTTGCGCTTACCACCGTGGTTATTGGAGCTTCGAGCGCCTCGAAACCCGCCCAGAAGGCCCCGCGCACTCCCTAAGTTTCGTCTAATCAGCTGTTGTGCACCTTAAACTGCGGTGCGTATTTTCTTGCTAATTTTTGTCCCAGTGTCCTGCACCTAGGAAGAGAGGTGATGTTTCGCGGGACACTCTTAAGTCGTGCTTTCGCTTAGTAAAGACTGTTGTGCTTCTTTTGTTTTGAGAGAAATAAATAGCATTACCCTGCACTCTAAACGCCGAAGTCAACGCCTTTCCTTCTGATTTACGTGTACTATTTATAAGATTGTGCGACGTCGTTACGCTATTGAGACTCACCTGTTGAGTTTTCGCCATTCTGCTGAGAGGCCGAAGACTTTGAGCAGAATGACAGCATGGACTGGGACCGTCTGTCTTGACAATGGGCCGCACGGCCTTAAATGCGTTCGGGTCCCCGGTTCGTCAGCTCAAACTTGGGCACATGAAGGGACGAATTTGCTTCGCATTTCAAAGCAGTCGCTGCGGGTCCTGGACGCTGGCCTAATTGCCTGCAGATGTTTGCGGGGGCGAAAGGCATCATTGTTTCCCAAAAGACGTCAACAAACGCGTCGAATCGTCGTCAGAAGGGTGGCTTGGTTGCCTGCACGCATTTTCAGGGCGATATGTTTCGTAGTTACCTGAAACCACCCCAAAACGCGATCTGTCGTGCTTGAGGTGGTTCTCGGGTTGTTCGGCATAATGCTGGTTACCCGACGACCTAGTTTGCTGCAGTCTTGGCACCAGTCTGCTTGTTAAGCGGCGAGCCGCGTCTACATAACTTGTGGTGGTGCAATGCGTTACCTGACTGACATAAAACACACTCGACTGCTTCACACGCTTGAACGTTCACTAACCTCGGTTTGCGTTTCTCACGCCCTACCAAGTGCGCCTATTCCGAAACCCCCGCAGAAGATGCAACCAAAGTGAGCCGACTAGAGTCTACCGCTTGCCTTTCACGTGACTAGGACCTACTACTTTTCTATACTGTATATGACTAGGCTTCAAGATTGTCACCTGATGCTCCCTCCTAGTGTATTCTTTCCTCCATGACCACCAACCACAACAACGAAGTGATTGCGATACGGCTGCCGCTCTATGGAGTAGCAACTTGGTCAAGGTCCCCAGACACCAGCACGAAATTCCATTGCTTCCCCTGCTGAGTGGGATCGTTTGTTCTGTCCGGACAGAAGGTCCCCTCTCTCCAAGGATACGCGGGGAAGCACACCATCTCGCAAAACCGTGACGTTGTCACGTGATACGCACTCCCCCCACCGACAGCCAGGATTTCTCCCCAGTTCAAATACCTCACAAGACGTTAGATTATCCCCCCTTAACCTCAGCATGTCTCATGCGTCGCCCGCTCTGCTCTGCGATTATTTCACAGTGGAATAATTTTCACGGTCATTCATCGCGAGAAACAGACAACATGTATCAAGGTGCAGCTGCAGACTGGAAGCCTTTTAACGTCAGGTGGTAGTTGATGTAACTACTCCAAGTTTTATTCGTAATATTGATTCTAGCCAAAGCCACTTAACGGCGCTATAAACGCGGGCGAGACAAACACAACATGTGCTACGTGTGACCAAGTATGGCGCAATTCAAGTTACCGCTTTAGCAAAATCATAGGCGTCCCCTTTGAGCTAACACCACTGTTTGTCTATAAAACACTGCAATAAAAAAATGCAGGCCAACCCTCATAGCTGATCAGGTGCGCGATTGAACTGGTAACTACAAATTTATTTAAATGCCCCATAGTTCGCAACTTGACGCCCCTTTCCAACTGCGAAATTAGGCGTCAATGTTCTACGTCTGCCATTCTACGGACACTCTTCCTCTGCATCATTGCTTTTACGTTTTGTGCCGAAAAATATTAACCATAACTGTGTGACTAATTACTTTCTCACAGTATTCATGTGTTTCTCACAGTACTCTGATGTGGCAAAACGAAGAGAATTGTTCATATGAGTTTCCATCAGAAAATAAACCATTGTTAGAATGAAAGCAGCGACCAAAGAATATCGCCTACTTAGTGCACGTCAAACAATCGGAAGAATCAAAATTAATCCGGAGCCTACTGCTGCAAAGTCCCTCCAAGCTCATTTTTGCTGCTATGCAATGTAACCCCTGCCCATTACTATTAAAATATTATTCACATGCTTTCTTGGCCACGTTATTCTAAGCCTCACTTTGAGTTATTCAAAACTTTTTGTTTTTGTCATTCTTCAAATCAAGCGGCAATGATAATAGACCGAGATGCGACATGGTTCGAGATACTCTGAAGATGAAATAAGCAAAACAAATTGATCCTTGCAGAGTGGTTCACACTGCACTGAAGCAGTATAATTGCCCAGGTCCTTTCCGCCGTCGCGAATTGCCTCGGATGGGGTCGACAAAAAAGTACTCCAATACCGAAGCTAGTTTTTACCGTTTGTTCGCCGAAGCAAAAAGGAGACGCTATTTACTGCGTAACCATAACTAGGAATAATGACCGAGTCCCATACGTCAGGACATCTTGCCATGAAACAAGCTATAACATAAACAAAATGTTCAATGCTGCTCCTAGCCATAAAAACACCCATAAAAAGAAATAACCTTGTCGTCGAGATAGCAGATATGGCCTTTGTACTCTGTCCTTGATTACAAGGTGAAAACGCAAACAAACCAGTACAAAACTAATCCTGCAGTAAAAAATCTAAGAAAAATATGACTTAGTTATAAGCACATTGATGCGTAACTTGGTATGTAGCTACTGCAAGTATTTTTACTACCGTCTTCCATAATAATCGTACGCGATCTCCAAAAGCCACCCTCATCTTGATGAATGTCCAAACGGTGAAGTAATGAGAAGATTTTTTTTCTTTCAAGACAGAACGAACAGAAATGGGGGTTCTGAAAAAAAAGTACTAAAATCGCGTAGTACTACAAGACGCGTAGTTATATTAGTGCAGCTTGCTTCGTGAGTGTCTTTATAAAAGCAAAGTAAACATTTACAGTCATCAAGTTGTTCGGGTCATGGACCAGCCAATTAGGAGAAAGCAGTCGGGCTTCTGATCTGTTAGCATAAGATAAGATCCTCACAACAGCTAAGCCAAGAGACTGGACGATCATTACGTAGTCAGGCTAATCCAGAATACCAAGACTTCAAGCAATCAAGATTTAAATTTTATTCCTTCATCGTTTTCTTTCAGCATCTGGCAACTTAAAAAACACGTCGTCGGGATCATGAAGGCAGCTCATATTATTGTAGCGCTCTGCAGGTTCATCCTGTGTGCTTTAAGCTGTGCCTGCATATTTTCAGTACCTGGTTCGCAATCAGTGCATGTTTGAATCTGGCACCGAACCAACGAATTCCCGCGCTTCGTTCCATATAGTTTCTTTAGCTGGCTTGATTTTGGTGTGCACTAATAAATTGTCTGCTATCCAATTAAAATTGAAAAAAGAAACAGATGAAAAAAGGAAGAGGAAACTACGGAGTTTTTGACGTCTCTGCGAGAGAAGCTACTGGTAACTATGTAAGATTTTAGCAGCCTATTCGAAAGACTGAAGCTCGCAAACCTCACATCGCTGTTCGTAGACGCCTGCAAACGTGCCACCGTAAACGCTCTGCGGCCCTCTTTCACTCTCTTCACCCCTACAGGAACAGACTTCACGTAGCTTTTATATCATGAAAACCTGTTCGCCCTGATTGGTCGCCTTCACTAATCACATCTCCACTATCCCGACTATATTGGTCCTCGCCTTTTTTATCAAACAGCGCCACCGTAAGAAGTGCTTTGTAAACATAAACGTTGTTTCAGAGCAGAGATGCGAACAGTTGCATATTTTTTTCTGTGACGCTGTAACAAGATGAACTCAAACTATATTCGGAACCTCTGCGTCAGTGCAACATTAAGTGGGTTGCCTAGCACAATCAAGATACTATGCATCCGCCTACAGGGCGCTAACAACTGCACAATTTATATCAATTTGCTTGGCATGACATTGAAGAACTACATCGGCAAGCCTAACCTTGAAGTGGGCTATCTTCTGAGGGGTTTCACGCGCGCCTTTTCTGAAGTTGTGCTCGGTTTTAAATCATGTTTTGTTCATTCTCCAATCCCCTTGATAGTGGCGATGAACGATAGGAAGATTTTTTTAGGGATACCAAGCCTCTCTGACTTCCTCTGGTAAACGCTCGTTGTGTTTACCTAGTAAATCCTAAGATATAGGTATTGATTTCCTTCGACGGCGGAAACACCTGGCCCCTTTATTCGTTGGTTCATCAGGTTCATTAAACTATTACATTTAGGGGAATTCGCCACATGCTTGGTGAAGTATATTCGCATGTCTTAGAAGTTTTGCGTTTTGACAGTTGCTTGTGCCTTTGTTTTACTGCTATAATAGGTATTTGGATTTGTACTTATACTTTATGCCTTATGATCACACAAACTGTCTCGTCTTTGCTATGGATTATTTCCACAGTGACTGTGAACCAAAAAATAAATAATGAGACAGCAATTCTACAGAAAGTAAAGCAGATAACTTAAAATCTCTGCCAAGGGGCACAGGCTTCTGTAGTACCTAGACAAAAACAAATAGTTGACGGAAAAAACTCGACATGAAGAGAAAGAAGAACCTACATTGGCAGTGCATGCCGTGTTTTAATTGCGCCTGCTGTATACTGGAGCGAAGCAGAACGAAATGGTTGTTTCAAAAACATGGGTATTGTATTGATTCTCCCGACACTGTTTTGTGGTAGTTCGCTTATCGCTCCAGAGCAGCCACTATTTAGAACAAAGAAGAAGCAAGCAAGAAAGAACGGGCGTCCCTTCCATCTTTTAAATTAATCACACCCCGTTTCTCCCTCATGACACGTCTGCCCTTACCTTTGCGTTGGGCTGCCATCAAGTATGCTGCTAAGTGGATACACCGATCATTAGAAGCGCATTATTCTCATATTCAGAAAGCTAAAAGCAACCGCGGAAAACCGTGGACCTCATTTAATGACCATGGGGGTTCTTGTGAAGGTGCTGCATATATTTGGATATTTCTTTATAGAACACCTGAGGCAGCCTTCGATATCCGGCGTTTTTAATACATTGCGCAAGCTAACCCCAAGGGGCTTGTTCTTCTTCATCAGTCTCAAATGCGACAAAGCTCTGAAGAAACTGTAGCGCGAAGAGCAGTAAGACGCGAAAAATAGCGGACCTTTCTTTAACGCGTGCTTTAACGGTTTATCCGGCACCGCGCACTATTAATCAAGCCTAACAGTGACATACCGTATCGCGGCAGGGTTTAAGGAGGCTAAGCTTATCTCTCTTGTAATTAAATGCAGTTCATCAGGAAGAGCTACAGAACGACGAGATTTAACGAACAAAAAAAATGGGAACACAAAAGTGAGTAAGAAAAAGCTCGGCTCAATCTCTCGCATGCTGCGTCCATACTGCGCTGCTCACTGTCATCTCTCTAAGACAACCGCTCTTGTTATCACGAATAATCCACGTCGCAGCTTTACGAGAATAAGTAATTAGCATTAGGCTGCCCCTCGTTAAGGGCAGCTCCCTAGCAAGGCCTGCTCTGCGTACCCGTTGTAGACATGTAGAAAGAAATACCGTTCTCTAATGTTTGTTCCTCGTATGTTTGGCTAAGCCTGTTTTAATGGCCGGCGAAAGATGCATGCTCACGATGTTCCACTGGGCGTTTGGCAAATTAATTATTCGAAATTGCTTCCGTATTCGTCCATGAGCACTGCCGAAAAAATAAACATGGAAGGCGTACATTCGACATCGGTTTCAGATGCAGTGTGTGCCTCGGCGTTTAATCTGACATCATTGTTCTATGTCCCAACCAGCCATGTACGACTATATCTGCGAAAAAAAAACTGAATAATAATGCTCAAAGATTACAGTTCTCTGCTTCTTTAGCCCACCTGTTTGGATTTCTTTAATTTATTTCCTTTCTCTGGAGCAGTGCTTCTTGTTATCTGATAAAGAAAAGTCCTTCAATTCGAGTTTAGAATAAATGAATAATTGCATCTATTTAGGCTGTCGAGATTTGAAATTCATAGCCATGACACGTTTTTTTTAATAAAAAATTAATTATGACCTCGCAGACAAAATGCCTGTGCTCCTGAGCCTAAACCTCATTATGAATGTTAATAACTTCCTCTACGCTGGGATCCAAAGCTTTGCTTTAATTTCGTTTCCTAATCATGGCGCTTCTGATGTGTTCTGGCCTCCAAAATCCCGGGTCAAATAAGCTCTGCTCGAAAGCAAAAATGTGGCTGCATTTCTTTTTTTCTTTTTCAACTTATTTTAGTGCTATGTATAATCGAATATCCGTTGTTGAAGCTGAAACTGAGACAGGAATTACATTGAAGTGTCATACAGGAGAGAGAAATACCCGTTGCGCCGTATACAACACGCTATAATTTGTAGCAATAATAGTTTGCGGCTAAACTGTTACCTTTATAGTTCTTTTGATATGGTGTTCGCCGATGGGCGGGAAATTGTTTCAGCCTAGAAATTGTAAAAACCTACGCAATTTTTGGAGACCCTTTCGGTCTCTCTTTTATCAGTGACAATGAAATGACAGCGGAGACAGCACGGGTACGTGGTTTCGGACTTCAAATTCGTCGCGTTTCCAAAATTTTCGTTCGCGCTGCGTGATCTGCGTGCATCGAACTTAGCCTGTAAGAACGCAAACTGCACCCACTGCGCTTTCGTATGTCTCCCCAGCAGAAATGGAGGCTTTTCACTCGACAGTCGATCTACGGCAGGAGATTGCTGGAAATTACCAACGTCGCAATTTTAGCCGATTCCAAGATCGCCCTGTGAACAGCTCCAGTTAGTTGGAGTAGAATCATGGGAATGTAAACGTAGCCTACATTCCCCACCTGCTTCTACATCTAATAAATCAATCAAGAACTACGGTTCACCAGTGACTTATACACCTTGGCCAGCACGCAGCCTTAAAACGCTGGAAGAGCGTGGTTTCGCCATCATACTCCAGTGGATTTCGTCGAACGTTGGCCCCTCTGAAAACGAGTCACTTGACGAACTGACAAAGGCGCACGTTTTCATGCGCAACATGCAGCGCGTCCATTCCTGCGACGGTATACCGCGGCACTCCATATACTACACACAGAGCAGCGCGGCAACACCCTGACAGCCGCATCACTGCTGGCCACCCTCCCCAACTATACTCACAAAATGCGGGTACAGCCAAGGGGATTTGAGGTTTATTCGGTGACATCGCATCAAATGTGTCTTGACAGCTGAGCGAAGGCACAGACCCCAGAGGTATTGGCAGTCCTGACTACCCCGATTTCGAAGTACTACCCGAGACGCTCACCAAATTGTGTGATTGTGCCGTTTTTTTTCCTAGTTTTTTTTCTTCACTTCACTGTTCTCCAATAAACAAAATGTATTTCGTGAGTGGCATCTCGTGTAAACATAAACGCGTCTTTCAATGTCTGCATGGATTTATCGGATCAACATAATTCTCCCTGAGACTCCGACCGTCCTACGTGGTGCTTTTGCTGCTCGGCAGCACCGGTCAACTGACTGCAAGCTGTGCGTTGAAGGAACCCTCACTCTTCCCCTCCTTTCCTTTGCTTCATGCGCGACACTGTTGAGGTGCCCTCGCCATTGAAAGACAGACGCGCCACACGGCAGCTCTCGCGGGCAGCAAATGGCCGCCACTTGTCATTCAATCACACCTCTATCGTTCAAAGGGTCCTAAATGGCGCACTCATTTTGTATGAAGATGCGGCCATCTCAACAAAGCTATAATTCGTCTTCCATACCTCCATACCACATTCGGTTTCAAGACGAGTAACAAGGCACGCCACCTGGTGTAACGTTTCGGCCTTCGCGCACAACAGAAACTGTGAAATCTACTGCTTGTGGCTATCTGTTAACCGCCCCCCCCCCCCCCCCCTCTCGGAGCAGCATAAAATGATATCGAGTGTAATATCGGAAACGAAAAGGACTGAATACTGTCTTTTTTTTTTATTCAGCTACGTTGACATCTGGCATGAAAAAAATGCACAGGGAAGCAAATTGTTTTGTTTTTATCCTCACGTGTTCTCAGTGATGATGAATGATGGAGAAATATTCCACATTCCTTTTGGTTGTTTTACGTCATCTGCGTCACATATTTATTTGAGCACCTGAGTTATTGCGGTCTCAAATTACGGGTTTCCATTAACTCGTCGGCTGACTCTAAAAACATATATTCAGTGAACCTGGCCTCGGTGTATAGCCGATTTCCGGGAATCAAACAAAGATGATTTCTTCTTGCTCATCTTTTTTTTCTCTGTCTCTCTTTTCGTTCTTGTTGCAGATCTTGCATCTTTGGTTAGCTGGAAAAGCAAAGCTGCTTGCATATTCAGCAGCCAATTTATAGAGCTTTGCCTCGCTTTGCCGCACAAATTTCGGTTGACGTTCATTCATTGTTGACTTTCCGTGGTTATATTGCGTCTTTTGTTTCCAGAATACCTTTTCTTTTCTCTTTTCTTCTTTCTGTTTTTTTTTCAAAATTCTAATCTACCAGCTCGTCCATGACCGGTGCTGAGTTCAGTAATTAAGGCTCCTGCGCGCGCACAAGCGCAGCACAAAGAAATAAAAGAAAGAGGGGGAAAACTAAAGAAGTAAAAAAAAAAAAAAACGAGGGGCTTTGAGACCCGAAAAGGGCGCTAAAAAAATATAAAGGCAACTCAGGCTCGATGCTTGCTTTGAAATGCAACGAGGTCCGGCGTGGGCTGTAATGAATGAAAGCTGTCGCCTCAGGTTTCGCGCGTTCTTGCAGCTACCGCTGCCAATTAGGGGCGCTGATAGACAAGCAATTAAAAAAGAAAGGAAACTGAGTTGCGTGGCAGCGTCCCCTTTGCGTTAACGCCAAGCGCCGCATCTTTATGCAAGCCACTCTCGATCTCGTGCGTTTACTCTTTATTTCTTTCTATAACGCAGTGGATTCCAGCGTTTTTTTTTTTCCTCTGCGATAGTTGTTTGGTTCTCAATCTCTTCTAAAATACACAATAGGCTTAACGTTCCGAACAAGTATAACAAGCTTTGTTCTGAAATAACAAAACAAAATAAAAAAGTTGCTTCCGCAAGCTTAAAATTTCTACAAGCGTATTGCCATTTTTCTTCTTTGTGGTAATGGTTTTCTCGTTGCGCGTGGAGTGACTGAAGATAAATATAAACAACACAGTGCATATATCTCATGAAGAACATTGAGAAAACATCGATAAACTCATGCGGAGCCCTGTCGCTAAGTGAAGCTCTCCTTCTGGAGGTGGAAAAAGTGATTGCTGGTTCTCTACAAAGTTGCAAGCCCTTAAATAATAGAGAGATAGAAAAATAGGTCGAAGAAACTGTATTCTTTTTTTTTATTAATGACATTTCGAACGCTATGCAATGTAATTTTAATATAGTGTTCGCTGGAACTAACCTAGTGATTTTTATAAATCATGACATTAGAACTGCGGTGAACAAAAAAAAATACATGTTTGTCATTATTAATAAAGACCAAACTTCTCCCATCATAGAAGCTTCAAAAAAATAAGCAACAATTTATCGCCTCCGCAACGTGGTGACTACGCTCTGTATGCATTTGTTGAGAGAGAAGAAGACAATGGCTTTGTAAAGTCTCACCGTATTTTTGTTGTGCATTTCGTGATACGCATGTATCGCAAGGTCTTCATTGGCTGACACAATGGTGTGAAAATTACGATTTATAAAAAGGAACATTTACTTCCCTGACGTTGGCGGCAAAAAAAAATTGTACAGCTCTTTACATGCCTATGCTGCTCGCCCATTTCATCGAGACCTTGAAAAGGAGTAATTTACAACTTAACCCCCCTTCTGTATGTTCTTCTTTTCTTTTCTATTTTGTTTTGCTGACGTTTTAACTTAAGTGGAGTTTCTGTTTTGCCTTCAAGTCACTCCCTCATCGATGCCAAAAGTAGGGAATCGAGAAGATATTTCTGAATGCGCGAAAGTGTAAAACTGTGGGCATGATCAACAGTACTGCTCAAGCGTTGCCGCGTATTTCAAAGATCAAAATACACCTAAATGTTCCTAAAAGTGGCGTGACTGCTGCTGCCAACCAGTTGTTTTTATTTTGTTTTAACACGAAAGTGTTTTATGCCGGGGTCCACCAAGACTTCACTGACGTATTTCCGTCACGGAAATACGTCATAGAACATAATACAAAGAAAGAAACCAGAAGAAAAAGTTCCACAAACATGCAAAACTTGGAAATCGAACCCACGACCTCTCGGTCCGCGACGATTGATCGCCGAGCGTTTAACCCATTGCGCCACAAACGCATTTGCAGAGAGCTACACAGACGCGCCTTATATATCTAACACTCCTCCGTGTACCCGCGCTCTTGCTCGGGGCGGTGCCGCCGCCTACGAGCAGAAAAGAGAAGTACTGCATTATGACACTAACGCGCACCGACAGTGAACGCTTCGGTGGTCTCAGCACTACGACGCCTCGATGCCAGCATTCGAAGGGACGCTGGCATCAAGAAGCACTACCAACGCCACCTAGGTGGCGTTCACCGTACTCAGCACAGCGGAGCGTGGCCTCCGCAATTAGCTCTGAAAATGTTTCTGAAGTTGATCGCGGAGGCTGCAATTACGACGCGCTGTACGCGCTGATTTGACTCGGTGACGATTCAGTTACGTGCTTTGTCTTGCGCGTTGTATTAGTGTGTCAGTTACGTGCTTCGTCTTTCGCGTTGTGCTAGCGTGTGCAGCGTAGTGCAGCTTCCATATGCACGACGGTTGCTCATGGTCATCGACGTTGGTAGTCGTGATGGAGGAGACGTGCCACCAGGCGTCAGCGTGGGTGCATCAACGCCTAAGGGCGCTTTAGCCACAAAACACCAATAGACATTATATATCAATGTGCAATAAACATTACACTACTTCTGTGAAGACACGTTTCACTTTCGTGTTCTATACCGATTCCTATATAAGAGGGATCAACCACATTTTTTGCAGTTTTTCTCACTTTCTCAGAAAAGGTATAGATAACTTTATTATGTAAATAAAAAGGGCAGGTCAAGCAGATTTTCCGTTACCTGACAAATAAGGCAGCGAAGAGGTGCTTTATAAACTTGCTTATTGTTCTCGAACTCTGCAGTTTCAAACCGTGAAGTGCTTATCCAGAGCTCCTCGGCTGCAATGTAATGTGTTCACACGTTATTTGGTCTCTCATTTGGGAGGTTTGACAGTGTGTCGCCAGTGATATAGAGCTTAAAAGCGCAACACAACATGGAGAAAAAAAAAAACATACGCAGGGATCACTGTACCAGCCAGCTAAACTGGAACCACTGTCGGCATTCTTTACGTATGGCGTCGGGTTGGACAAAAAATAACTCAATAAATGAATGAACACTTTAGAATATCATCGATGTCCCCCTATTACTGACTTCAAGTTATCCTTGTCCGAAACATCCGTGACCAATCACATGGCGACAGAGGTACTTCTAGGGCAGTGCTCAGATTGTCCTTTTTCACTTGCCGCTGATTCTGGATGAGGAACTCCTGGTCAAAACTAAAATCACCGATGAGATGCCGTATACTTTTACTCTATATTTGCTTTAGCGCTTATCTCAGCACGTCATTCCTAGGAGACCCGACGAAGTAATCATAGTCCGAAGTAGCAAAATTAACAGAATTAGCCGTTAGCTGAAATAAAAAAAAAACAATTGACAACACAGGTGTTACATAGTCGTGGTTGCGTCGTGCACCGCTCATAGAACACCTTGCCATAGAAAAACTTACAATGTGATGACGATACTTCCCGTTCTTGCCGAGAGTTTTCGAGAAATTCTGACGCAACAAAACTCTGGAAAGATCTCCCAGGCTCGGTAGTGGTCACGAACATAGTGGCTCGTCATCTTTTGACAAAGCCAGTTCAATGAGGAGGCATAGAGAAAAAAATCACTGCCCCTTCCACTCCGTGAAGATGGTCGAACAGCGAAGCTGTGCATTTGCAGCCGCTTGGCTGGCGCGAATGGCGCTACTTGCGGGGGATTAGGCGCGTCGGCGTCCACGGGTGACGGCGTCGCCTCCTAGCGCGTTGCGGGGGATGGGACGCGTCGGCGTTCATGGGTTCATTTTTCTACGACATTCCCAGACAACAGTCCTTGACCAAAGCTCCGTATGTACAACCAATGCTAACGCGGACTCATCTCACACCCCACTCCTCCGTTGACCAACTGTTTTCCTAGACCGCCATTGGTTGGCGCGCCTCACGCTCTCCCCCTCCAACGCGAGTATTGGACGGCGCGACTGGCGTCAACCCCTCTCCACGTTGCCCTTTTCTTCTGCACCCTCTCACAGCTATCTCACAGAGGGAAAGGGGTCACTCCAACCCCTTTTTCCCCTTTTGAGCTCTTCTTTCTCGCTCCTCTCCCGCTAGGTCACGTGGTCCCTTTTTAGCGAACTCCGACAACGACGCCACAGGGCCTGCATAAACAGCTTCGTTCATCTCGCGGGATCAAATCCCGGCCACGGCGGCCGCATTTCGATGGGGGCGAAATGCGAAAACACCCGTGTACTTAGATTTAGGTACACGTTAAAGAACCCCACGGGGTCGAAATTATTCCGGAGTCCCCCACTACGGCGTGCCTCCTAATACGATGGTGGTTTTGACACGTAACACCCCATAATTAAATTCAAATAAAAGTTTGATTATACAAGTATGCGAACAGCCGAAACGCATCATGCACGAGGTGTGTGCCGCAAGTATGCTTCTCTCACGCTTCCCTCTAGACACGCTGGGACATCTAGCGACGCCGTCGTGAAGTTCGCACAAACCCAGTGACTCAAGTTGGCGGCAAAAAGGTTCATACCTACAGGTAAAACCCATGGCGCCAGCGACACACATCTAGTGGATCTAGTGGCACATATCCAGAGTGACATACTCGCGGGAACGGCCCACGCATTTAGAGTACTACCTTCAGGATGAGCCCACGTTTTTATACTGCACTATCTTCAGGTTCAGTGCATATATTTTGTTTAATTAGATAGCCGAAAAGAAACTGCTCTGATTACGCAAAGAATGATATTCGAATTAAAAAGCAGTACACACCTACGTAATGCAACACGCAGCGACATAATGCTCGACAAATATGAAAGGCCACGTGCATCTAGCATAATGCAAAGCAACCGCCTTTCACGGTAGTTCTTCGCAATAGCTGACAAATATTAAAGTGGTATGCCCTTTCGCAATTAAAGGGGCTTCGGTTCTTCCTTTATTTTTTGCTATACTTTCCTTCTGTTGACCTCTTTTATCGTCGTTATTTTGCTTTCCTGACATTCCGCGTGAACCACCGGTGCTCAGATGTGCTCACGACCGGCGATCAGCACGGGTTAAGACACCACGATGCTCATTCCGAGCGTGGCGTATGTCAGATAATTGCTTCCAATCGCGAGCCTCAGGAACCAATCTCGCCAGCGCACACAAAGCCCGTCCCGCCGATAGCGACCGTGTGCCGCTGTATCTGCCCACGCGGTGGGCCTGCGAGCGTGTCCATTAGCGAGCCACAAAGAGTGGCCGCCCATTCAACCTTTAGCCGGCCAGCGTTCCTTTTGTGCCGGCCTCTGGCATCTCTCTCTCTCTCTCTCTCTCCCTTCCCGGGACGACCGAGACCGTGAATGACCGGTGCATTGCCTTGCTTCGGAAGGGATGCGCGGAACGCCATCGAAAATTCATCACGCACGGCTTCTGTGTCGCCACTGCGCTGTGTCGTCGGCCGGTGATGATTTTCAGCATTGTCGCTCCCAGTGGCTCGCCCTTCTCTTCTAGGGTTCCCGTTCTTAGCGTGGCTGCTGTATATGCTTTCTATTGTCGTTGGTTGCGAGACACCAACGTCAGTGAAGTCTACGGTGTCGTCCACGCAGCTCAGACACCAGATAGCGAGCCGAAGCTGAAGATGATAATGCAACGTCTGCGTTATATTTGTCTTTACGCGTGTATGTCCTTACACGTGTTTTGTCTTTACACTCTGATCAAGAGGCAGTTTCTGATGTCAGGCCGCTCCTGTCGGTGATGCATTCCTGTGCAGTAATTAACACGTGAGAGTGGTGTTGGCTTGCAGCATCGCTTTCTTGAGTAGCTTTAGGATTTACGAGGGTGCTTCTATCTGCTCTGTATTGCCAAGCATAAATACTTTTCGTAGTTGAATTACATTGCTCCATGACAAAGAAAAAAGGCAAATACATAGAAAATGCTGCAGCTTATTTCGGCCAGTACCTTTCGTGCGAAAAGCTTAAAGCAGAGTGGCCTAAGCTGCTCTGGACGGCTAGGGGAATTTTGATGGACCCACTGTACTCTCCCGGCTCCTAATTAGAACACGCCGGCGGGCTAGTCAGTGTGACACGATTACGTACGTTATACGGTGCGTACGAAGAACGAACAAACGATTGGTTGCGAAGTTCAGACTGCGGGGCTCAGCGCAATTTCCAGACCGGAGATTTCCCAACGACATCACTGTCCACCATGATAATGAATTAGGCTAGCGTATTTAACAAAGTGAAACATTAATCAAAACGCATTCACATGAACGCGCACTTTCGAAATTTTTGCCGCTTTTTGGATATCCGTGTGTACCCATTCCCGAGCTATACCTTCGCAACGCCAGCAGGAGTACTGAAAGTCGGGCCACGTTATGGCGAAACTGCGTGTGACGTTTAGCTTCTCCGGATGAACTTTCTGCAATAATACATCCATAGTTAATAGGGTGTTTGAGAGAGAGAGAGAGAAATAGAAGAGAGGAAAGGCAGGGAGGTTAACAAGACGCACGTCCGGTTTGCTACCCTGCACTGGGGAAAGGGCGTATAGGGATGAAAAGAAAGAGAAAGGAAATAGAGAGAGCACAGGGTGTTTGAGAAATAAGAAACTCAAAGGTAGGAAAGCAATTCACCAGCCATTTAAAAAAAAAAGAAACGCAAAAAGCCTAAGGAGAACTCAAGTCAACTTTTGGTTTCTCGGTGCTCTAAACTGTAACAAGTGGTCTTGTAGATAAGCTTATTCATCCCGTACACGTTTTTATCGTCAAAGCTTGACTTCTACATAAGCGCCTCTTCTTGCAAGCATTTATATATATATATATATATATATATAACATCTTTACGTTCCGGTACAGGCTGCCTCGTTACCTTTCCCGTCCGGCATTTCCCCAAACTACTGGCGGGGCCTTCCCACAAGCACTCGAGGCAGTTGTGCCGCCTTCGATTATTTCAGTGGAGCACGCGACTGCACAGGTCTCCCTCGTACATCTCCCAATCCTTCACGCCTACCGGTTCGTAGTTTACTAACAAGGAGGGGGAAAACAGCGTACTCCAGCTCAAGCTATAGTCCCTTATATGCTATAGTCCTATATATATATATATATATATATATATATTGTAACGGAATAAAGGAGACACATACATATATATCTATATATACAGGGTGTTTCAGCGAACACTTTCAAAAATTCTTAAAGGTTGCCTGTGGCAGATAGCACAATTCTAGTTCATGAGCTGGTCTACTCGTAGAGGCGGACATTACTTGCAACAGAAATTGAAATTGAATAAATAACAGGAATTCACTAATTAAGTTTTTAACTAAAAACCTGATGGCTCATATTGCAATTTACAAACTGTAGCCGTGGAGTTCGCAAGGCGGATCCACTTGGAACGAATTCTTGGGATGACACCAGTTTCGAGATAATAATTCCCGAACTTTGCGGAGAAATGCATTGGCGTTCCAGTTAAGTTCATAACAAAACGTCGCTTTATGCATTGAAACACAAAATTAACTAGAACGCCAGTGCATTTCTCCGCAAAGTTCGGGAATTAATATCTCGAAACTGGTGTCATCCTGAGAATTAATTTTAAGTGGATCCGCCATGCGAAATCCACGGCTACAATTTCTAAATTGCAATACGGGCTATCAGGTAATTAGTTAAGAGCTTAATTAGTACATTTTTGTTAATTACGTGATTATGCATTTCAACTTCTTGTGCAAGTAATGTCCACCTCTTCGAACAGACCAGCTCATTAACTAGAATTAGGCTATCTGCTACAGGCAACCTTAACTAAATTTTGAAAGTGTTCGCTGAAACACCCTGTGCACAGCTAGTGGACGCACGTATACGTGAAACCATGTTTTTATTTCCAACGTTCTGGGCGGATGAAGGCCAAACCCGGGCCGCAACGTTCGAGATGAAAACCGTTTTTTTCGTCCTGCTTCCATATATATATATACATAAAGCGTAACTTCAGTGGTCTCAAAACTGAACGTTGCCTCATGGCTATGCGCAATTTTAGACGAAAATCAAGCGCCGTCAGAAGGAATACTTCATGTGAGAAAATTAGCATTTTTGTACATTTTAGGCAGCACGTTAATGAAGCCCGAGTGCGCTAATTACGAAATTGTACAGCTACATGGTTTGGTTGATTTGTTGAGTACACAGTGGGACATTCGCAAGTACATTTAAACGCTGCACACTCGTATGAAAAAAGAATCCATGTTTTCTAATTCATGCGAAACTATCGCTTCACAGGCAGCCAAAGTTTCGGCACAGAAGACCCATGTGCGTATAACATATTCCTAATAAAATGCAGTCACAATAGTTGTTACTGGTCTTTCTTCAGTGTGCGAGAAAGTTCGCGGAAAGCCCGAGGTTTGCACAACACTGCAACGTTTATTGCATTGATACGCTCCCGGGCAATCGCAAAGTGATCTGTAGTGCTTGTAGCAAATTGCGCTTCTGAAATGCAGAAAGCAATTGGCGTCAAAATTGTCAGCGTTCAGTTGAACGATATGGAACACATTTGCACGTATGCATCTCAGGTACGCTATACGTTATCATTATCTGCTGCCAGCCTTAGCGGCCGTGTTAGTGCAGATCGTTACGTCCTCACACGGCACCATTATTATTTGTATTCAGCCCTACTTCCGTGATCAGAGTGCCGTATGACACACGCTTCCGAATCATGTCATTGCTTCGTGATATGGTTACAAGGCATGTTTAGTTGTCCACCGCGGGTCTAGGCGCCTCCACGCTTAGTCAATTTCGCAGCGAACGCCTACCCATTTCGTCCTGCTGCAGCCATGCCTTTTGAATGAGCTGAAAATTTTTGTCCCCTTGCTGTGCCACACCATGTGGCAATATTGCTATCATATCTCCAGTGAGGCGCTGCCTTGCGATTTTAGCCCTCTGCAACAATACCTGGGCGCATATATATAACTTCTTTACGTTCCGGTACAGGCTGCCTCGTTACCTTTCCCGTCCGGCATTTCCCCAAACCCCTGGCGGGGCCTTCCCACAAGCACTCGAGGCAGTTGTGCCGCCTTCGATTATTTCAGTGGAGCACGCGACTGCACAGGTCTCCCTCGTACATCTCCCAATCCTTCACGCCTACCGGTTCGTAGTTTACTAACAAGGAGGGGGAAAACAGCGTACTCCAGCTCAAGCTATAGTCCCTTCCACCAACGCTTTCGCCAATGAACCCACTGAGAGCAAGCTTACTTCTTCCCAGCCTTCTTAGTGTTGAGCTGTTTGTCAGCAGCTTCTCGCCGAGCTCAATCAACTTGCAACAACAACATCAACGTAGCGCGTGTTTCTGTTGCTATTTTTGTTGCTTCCCCGCCATTCGAGGGGGCCGGCGTTCGTTGGTATCCGCTTTCATTCCCGCAGGTCCATAGTGGCGGTATCGTCCGCGCTGCTCCGTTTCCCCGGCACTTTTCCTTTCACCCCAGACACCGTTTTCGCCTTCGCGTGCTGCAATGCGACCCCGTCTGCCGAACTTAGGGGAACTTGGGCTGACGGAGGAGGTGGCTGACAGCGCGACACCGAGAGACCGAAAGACAGACAGAAGCGAGAACCAGAAACGGGAGCAGGGGGCACGCCGAGGGGCGAAGCAGAGTGGGGGCGAAGCCGAGAAGGATCGGGACGGCGTTGTTAGCGGAGCCCAGACGGCACACAAAGACTGCGTGCTTGCTCTACGTTCGCCAAAGTTGTTTCAGTTCCGTTCGAGCTCCCCCCATTTGCTCTCGCGTTTCCGTCGCTACGCTACGCTACGCACCCGTGACGTCTGGCTCGCAATTTTCTTTCCTCTCCTTTGCTTTTTGCAGCGGCCACCGCTGTTTTCTCTTGTTTCGGTCGCCTTCCATCGGCAGCAGCAGCGGGTGCCTGACGAGGGAGCTCATTGTTTCTGCTTTCTGCCTCGTTGTGCGCTTTCAGCGAGGAGGCTTCTGACACAATCCAGCTTTCGCAAGCTCGAGGCCCAGCGCAAATCAGTGCCAAGTCTTCGCCTGGGGAACAAACGCAACGACCTTTATTTCCACTGCAATCCTTCGCAATGATACTCCGTAAGGGCCGAATGTTGTTGCTGCGAGAAGTACAAATGCATGTCCCGGGTATTGGCGCGGACATTTCGAAGCCGCTCGAATGGCTAAAGTCTTTCTTACTTAACTTTAGTTATTCCCGCAGGGGAAACCTAATCTTATTATAGGAATCGGCAGTGTGAAAAGAAAAAGTCTGTAAACTTAAACCAAGTAACGAAGTGCTATTGCCTAATAAGAAATCGGCGTGGCAGGCCAGATGGCTGAAGGGTAACGCCGCTCATTCACGTATGCGCCACTGGTGCTTTCTCTTGGACGCTATTGGGCGCTTTTATAGATGAACATCTGTCTGGCACATATTGGCGTGAGCAGAATCTCATCTGCGGGCACTTTAATAGACTAGTTTCAAGGTAACTCTGCACAGTAAAACCTTTGTGCCTATGCTTGTCTTCTCCTCTGCACTTGTTTACACGTACATCTACTTGACTACCAACGCGCTTGCTTCTGGGCTGAGGAACTTCGCCAGCCTTGCGTGGCAGCCATTACTTTTCCAGGTGATTAAAACAAATTGCCTAGAAGCCACTGTTTGCTGCTTGCACGTCCTGCAGCAGATCAACCAGCTAACCTCACCTGGTAACGCCCGCAAGAGCGAGAGAAACAGAAGGAAAGGCAGGAAGGTTAAATAGGTTGCACCTGGTTTGCTGACATGCCCTGGAGGAGCAAGAAATGTGAAGGAACGGAATAAAAAGAGGGATATAAAGCCATGCGCACGCACACACAATAGGATTCACTGCACATTCAAAGTCGCAACGCTAGATGTATGGCAAGAAAGAGTACCTCTGAAGGGAAGGGAAGCGGCTCCGGAAAAACGTGCTGGATTTACAGCAGGAAGCGGCTATGGTAATATCATGTGGCTCTTTCAATAGATGCTTTGTAGTCAGGAGGTCCCCATTCAGCTTTACGCTCTGGGACCTGCTCCTGCATATTCCATTATGAATGTACACCACTGACTAACCTGAATAAACTGAAACTGAAGTCACTGTGGCATAGAGCGAGTAGAGGAAGTATAATAAGTGCGCCAGTTTTGATAACTTCGCGATGTAAGTCCCATTGATTCTCCACTTGGCACAAAGTTTGCAACTAGTGCATGGGGACAAGAACACTGTACAGAAGATCGGACATGAAATTTGTGCTCATAGCCGTCCAGAACATTTCTGGCGGAGAACCTGGGAAAATGAATCATCAGCACTACGTCAGCTGTGACCATATTCCGCATATTCCAACTAAATTTGGTCTTGTTTTGATATCTAACTTACTCCCAAGAAAGGAGTCCTTAATAACCCACCAGCTGTCGCCTGAGCATTGAATCAGAAAATTACGCGACGCTAGTTATTAAAAGCGTATGCTTAACAAGATTACGCTTACGTTCAAATTGTGTGTCGAGTTTTTTTAGTCCTTCCAGAGTGCTACCCTGTTATATGCCCAAGTTACTTGTGCTTCTATTGCAAAATCATTAACGTTCGTTCATATTATTTGCAGTCTGTATTTATATATACGTCTGCATTACGATAACCGATTTCTTTCATGCTGTCTCTTTTCTCTGGCATCACCTGATGGAAGAGATGGAACACCTACACCTTCGTTTGTGATTTGCGGAGGCTTTGTTTTATGCCCGATTATACCTACATGCTAAAGCAGTAATAGTGTCGTGTATGAAACGTCTGTTTAGGTTGTGCTCATGCGCTCGAGTGGATAAGCAGACCAGAACGAAAAATGACGTATACTTTATTAAAGCTTATACAAGGAAAGAAACAACAAATCGCAAACAGCACTTCTTTGTTGTTCATGCACGCAGAAAGGACTGCATGCTACATTTTAACCAATGAAAATAGTTTTTGTGACAAACTGAAACCCGTGCAATAGCCGGGACCGGTGAAATGTCACAAACACTGCTGCAGCCATGCTTATCCTTCATCAGGCAACTCTAGCAGTCACTTTTTTTTTTATGGAAACTGCCTGTAGTCTGACAACTGTTTGTATTCTTGCTTTTTTTTCTACCTGATAGTCTCCCATGTCTCGAACAGCATGCTTCGTACTCTTTTTTTGTATCACTCTAACTTTTGCCAATATTTTACTATTGCGGTTTGCACTTTCTGAACTTAGCGGAACGCTCCTTTTCGGGATGTGGCACTAAGCAATGACAGAATTCAATAAAAATGCTAACCGCGATTGTGCCTCCTCATAGTAAAAGATAGCTTGTTTTAGCATAAGGAATGGCACGTTAAGCTGTGGACTTATATTAGGCAGTATCTCTAGCGTGAAACCTAGTGGTACAGCACTTCTTAGCTGATACTATTAACACTGGAACATAGCTTGCAAGGAACTTCCAAATTATCAATTTTTCAGAAGACTTTGTTTTTAGGCGGTATATAGTATTCTTGTTCGAAAACCTACTTTGTTTAAGCGGCCTGTTGCGAAAGTGATTTGATTGTTGATGTTGCTTGATGTTGGAATGCAGGCAAAGTGGACTCACAAGTATGGGAACGGATTATTTTTCTTTACCGGAACGAAAACGGTAACGATGGCAATCGATTTCGTACTCACTAATCAACAGTAAAGTTGAGTCTAGGTGGCAAGTGTAGACTTACCATCAAACACTACACTTAATTTGTCGGAAAGGCAGTTGTTTCCCATGTTGTTCCTTTTGGAAGTGATGGCTCCATAGTTCACTTTCATATTGAAAAATGAGAACCGTCCTCACGTGTGTCATGAAAGGTCATATTAATCGACTGCTAGTTTCAGTTGGCTTTGTAGTAAAAAAACTTGTGCTATTCGTGACATATGCACCTGTTTGACCATGTTATTTCAACAGTCTTCAATAGCTGTAAAATTTACTACGTTCTACCTTTATCGCATTGCCTACATAGAATTTTTTTATGTGTAGCACGTGGGGGGAGAATTTGAAACCGATTCCCGTACGCAGCAAGCTTCACCGTATACATAACTTAGACATGAAGCTCACATGTGCTAGTTTAATAGGACGCATGGTTTTTCCATCATTGAACAGTCCTATATATGCACCACTGATCCGATACAATGGGAATAATGTTCAACCTCTAATCGATGTGTGAACCTAGATCCTGAGTATGTTGTCCCAATCGCCATATCGGTCATCGCCAACGCATGAATGACCGTGACATTCGCGTCGACGCTGGCCGCACGTACATGCCGCATACATCGATTCGAGACTGAATCCCAAAGTACGTACGATATAAACACCGGAGTCATAAAAGCGGCGCACATTGGCCATTTGGAAAATATCCTTCGCTCGCCTCTCATGCAAAATTTTTGATAGCAACGCCAAGAATATGCCGTGTTTCGTCGTATGCGTATGGCTCACTGGTAAATTTTTAGAGCTGCAGTCCTCCACCTCTACCCGTATTTCTTCTTTTCTTCTTATACTTTAAACACAGGTCCAGCCGGGTTTACCCCATCGAGATCTGAATTGAGTCGTAAACATGCAGCAGGAAAAGTATTTTTTATTGGTTTGTTTTCACCGTAAAGCGTACTGTCAAGTGTTGCCTCGAGAGACGTGCTGTAATGTGTAGAAATTTCCAGTCGTTTCCTCTCCGCTCGCTTTCTCCGCTACGTGAACCGACTTTACACGCACTTGGGTTATGTGCGAATGCAGCTGTCGTAAATATCAGCGTTTTGTGTCAAACAAGAAACAGTTTGATGACATCCTTGACATTGCTAGCTGTTTGAGATTTGTGAAATTTCCTGACCGAAATGACCCCATGCATACCAAAGAAATTTGAAGCCTTTGCGGTGTTTTCTTGTGTCAGTGGCTCACCCTCTCACACCCATGGAAAAAGCTGTATTTGTTAACTAACACTCCCATATGACAGGTTCGAGAAGAATATGGGGATACGAGGGGCTCATTTTTAATTATTTTTTTGTTAGTCACAACCACATGAAGTGACAGACAAGGTTGCTTTGTTGAAATTACAGAATCCGTTCCCATAGCTTACACACCCAGAAGAGTGACACCTTTTCTATATCGTTTCATTTTTTTTTACTGTGTTAACATCTTCATAGCAATCTCCTTCACTCAGGGTTGTAGCCAGACCCAACATTAAATTTATTATTTATTTTGCATCAATGAATTCTTCATGAAATTCATCAGGAAGGACATGATGGCGTTTTTAGGCGACATTGGCCGATTTTGTTTTCTAGTGTTATTAAATGCAAGAAAAGACAAATGGAACAGACGACGCTGATGCAACTCGTGCTGGCGTGGCGCATACAAAACACGATCGAATTTTGTATTTAGACTCACATAATTAGGCTGATTCACAAAACGTAAGCAGCCATTTTCTATCCACTTTTGCAACAAAGTTCGCATGCTGTTTCAGACATTTGTTCAAAAGCGCGGCGAGCTTCGCGACTAATACATGTTGTTCGCCAACAAGTGATTGATGAACACAATCCACAAGCACATCTGGCGTAGATAAATTGAATTTTTCTTTCTTTCTTTTGCATGGAACGCACCAATAAAACCAGTGTAAATCGTACAAACACGCCTTCAAACTCCGGTATATCCAAGGAAAGGCTTCACGGACGATCATGAATTAATCCAGTCATGCTAAGACATAACCAAAAAGAAACGCGTGTGAATTCACGTGTTCCTTTATTACTTTGTTCCGATACGTAGACAGAATAACAACCTTGTGTAGCTGTTACGTAAAAGAATTTTAATTTACTTGCACGAGTTTTGAGGAATGTGCCGGCCGTTCCGGTATTGAGAAGTGCCCAAAATAACGCGTCAAAATTAATCACGGCAGAAGACCATCCTAATGTTGCATTTGGCATACCGAGACAACCGCATGCAGAACGCATCATTGCTCGCTAACAAGCATAGTTACTCACGTTCATGGCAGAGTTCACATTAGTGCGGGACGGAGGTGGAGCGGCACGCACACACACACAGACACACACACACAAAATTCCATGCACGCACATTGCGTGCATCGCATAGTTGTTCATGAGAATGGGAAGATGACCGCGTTTTGGTGTGCAATGCTTCGTCATCATGGTCATTAAAATAGCGTCAAAGGCACAAGTGAAGTATACATGACAGTAATGACGATCAGCCTGAAGCACGAATTCCTGGACACTCCACCGCAGTGGGCGATCGCAGGTACTAACGAAGCGAGAAAGCAGTCTAAGAAAATGTCGGTTTTCACTGCGAGAGAATGCTGGTGTCCAAGTGGATAAGCTTAGTGCCATTGGAATCACTGAAGTTTGTTGCTGTCTTTTTTTATGTATATGCAACTGATAACAACATATCTCGCTTAGAAATTGGAATTGAATAAAATAATGCACTCAAAACGTCCCAAGGCCACATATACAGGCTCTAAGAGCCGCATTGGTGCAGGGGGGCGGGGAGGGGGGGGGGGGGGGGGGCTGGCTCTGGAATAATTTTGACCATGCATAGAAATCTACCTGCACGAGCGCTTTTCGCATTCTGACTCCCTCGGGATGCGGCCACCGTAGCCGGGAGTCGCACCCAGGACCTCTTGCCGCGCTTCACTTTAGCTCATCAGCCATGAACACGGCGACAGGACTATGATTTGGAGACGCAGTATACAAAATAGAGTATAAACGATCGTGTTGAAAACATGTGCTGCGAAAGGCGAACGTTATTATAGTTAACAATGCACGTTGTATGCCCGTAGGTTTGATTTTGTATGTTTTTTTTTCAGGTGTTCACTACAGCGTATTCCTAAATTTCGTTGTACTTGCCTTGGCATCTGCCCCCTAATGTGAGCTCCACGTGCGTAGTATGACGTGAAGCCGGCATCATGTTAATTTCTAAAGTCAATACCAAGCTAGGTTTATGTTGAATCCCAACGCTATAGCCTGCTTCGTTCGCGATAAGGCTCAGGTGGGAACACTCTGTGGAAGTGAGTGTACTGTATAACCTGGAAGCTGCGTCGCCACGTGCGCCCCTGGGAAAAATGGGCTCACAACAGACGCCTCCTATTGTCGTTATTTGAGTTGATCCAACGAAGTCTGTACAGGCTTTCGATATTTGACCACGTAGGCACGTGTCGTCTTAATCGCACGCACAGCATGGTGTTCGAAATTTAAAAGATGAATGAAAGAGGGAAGTCGGCTATATGACAAGTAACAAAAACCAGCGCTACATTTACGGACTTCTTTAGGAGCGTCGCTAGTAGTAGCAGCAAACAGCTTAGCAGCAAAAGAAGTCGCGAATGTTTAGACCCCCTTCTCATGCAATTTTCAAAACCACAGTTTAAGAACCACCCGTACAGAGCAGCATTGGAAGCTGCTACGCGCCGGCATTGCTCGCGTAAAGGCGTCGGAACAAGACCGAGATGCAGCGAGAGGATGCTCGCGCCACGTGGAGGCGCAAGCAGCCCGACGTGCACAGCCGGGAGTAAGATGCCGCAATGAGCCGGCTGGAGGCTAATAATCATGACGCACGTAAGAAAGCCATCCATTTCCTAGCTCCCATTTGGACAGTGAAGTGAGAACGTGAATGGAAAGCTATTCTCCTTCGCGCAAATAGTTTTGTACAACAAGCTTAAGCAGATACGCAGTTAACTATTGCTTTTTTATATTCTCGCTCCTTATCTGTTCTTACCCCTTCCCTCTCCCCAAGCGTAGGGTAGCCAACCGGGCACGTCCTTGGTTAACCTCCCTACCGTTTCCTTCTCGTTTCTCTCTCTCTCTCTATACTGTCAAGGGTTTCCACTACAAATCGCGCTTCGGACAACCTCCGAGCATCACGCTACTTTCTAAGAGAAGGCAAAATTAGTGCGTTGCAATGTTCAGGCACGCGATGCCATATATCACGCCTTCGCTGGCCCACCTTGAATCATACAATTGCGATGCTGGACCCAGTTATTATGCCGTTCCATTGCCATTATTACAGCTGCTGCAAAATGCCTTCGTATCGACGCCATCGGCGCATCATTCATTTCGCAGAGACCGCCGATATTACAGGAGGCTTTCATTTCTCTCTTATCTGCGCTGTCACGTGCTCTCTATGAGCGCGAATAGTATATCGAAAGAAGTTTCTATGGACTTCGAAGGGAGGCAGCGCTATCGAGAATGCGCGAAATGTTGCTTCCTTTCTCGCGGTCTCCTGGAAGCTTCCATTAAGTCGCCGCCGCGTCTAGAAAGCGCGTATATAGCGACGACGGCAAAGGCGCGCGCGGGCCGCCTAAACGCGCGCGACAATTTGCCTATCAAGATTCACGGCGTGCGTGCGCTGACTAAAACCGTGGCTCCACCACTGTGGGGGTGCCCCGCTTTGGCAGCCGAGACACGAAGCAATTTGGCGTGTCCCGGCGCGTGCTTTGAATGGTTCGCCGCGTTTTCACACACTCCCAGCGCGACTCGGGCTCTTTTTCTGTTTCTTTCGAGCGTGTTTCTTTTCCTGTTTCATGTCGAAGCCTTCGAGCCATCACTATATAGAGAAACGAGGGCGGTGTTGATTTTGCGACTTTCTTCGCAAAAGCCTGCCGCTGCACGAACCGGCCTCGTGAATGCGTGCAGTGCAGCTGGTGTGCGCGCGGAGACTTGTCTGCATGCATGCGGCTGCGTCGCTGGAGTGCGCAGGAGACGAAATTAGTTTGCTGCGGTTGAGACATTGCCCGTACAGTGAAGCAGTGAATTGAGAAAGGAAGACCTTGACACGAAAACGCAATTTGCTCACACTGTGAGCCCGCCTAGTTCCTCCTACGTCTAGGCAAGAACCACTACGAGAGGGCAGAGCTTTCAGTGCGGAGTATTCGTGCAGCTTCGCACCCGTTGTCTACATTTCGCAACTCAAGTACAGCAACAGAAAATCGGCCAGGCTTATCACAGAGGCGATCGTAATTACGGACAAAACCTCGTTCTCGTTCTTAATTACATTATTTTTCGGTAGTGCTTCTTCTCTGCACCTTACTCCCGTTAATCGGCACAGACTTGTCGGGAGTGGACCTGTCGGGTACGATGCGACACTTGCTTCAACGCTTTCTCATGAGTGCGTGACAAGGCTTGTAGTCATCATAAAAATGCTGCCAATCCTCAACAAATATTTCGTACGGAGTATGCAAATGCTGATGTGCATAATTTATATTGCCCACTATCAGCCCATCATGGTATACACCCTCTCCTGCTCCCAATTGGTAAGCACACCGGACTGAGGCTGAAACAGATCCGTATCCATCTCGTTGCGCCGTAATTGTCCTACGATATGCAAAAATACAAAGAGCGTACATGTATGCGAAGTAGCATGAAAGTCCATCTAAGGAGGTTTAAAATCGTGGGCAGGCGCTTACGTGCGAATCAATATTCTTCTTTGATGCTCCTAAGGTAGGATCATCTTAGGAAGGTGCCTTGACGAAGATGTGAGCAATAAATTCAGTCACCACGAATGCTCTGATCTACACGGTAACTCGACTGTTTTCGCCACGTACAGGTGCTAGCGGTAGACCAGGACGCGAAAATCAACACTCGCGCTTTATTTTTGTTTATAAATATTTCCATACGCTCGCGTCTTTTCCTTGGGTAATCACAGACGGTAACAACGAAGTAGTGTAGTTTGTTTCTAGCATGGCTCAGTTTCGCCTAGTTAAAAAGAATTAATCAGTCAAACTAGGTCGACAGTTTATACCTTAGAAGTGGCAGATATGGTAAGTTTTCTTCAGCGGAGTTGTGGTAAGAGATGGCGCAAAGGTGGGAGGAGACGACATTATGAAAACACCGCAAAGCAATGCGAAAAGGTACAGAAAACTAGGTACGTAAATTCGTTCAAGAGCCAAGGAGCAGCTGGCGCTGTTTTCTTTCTTTCTTTTTTTTTTTTTGTGCGCCAACGTCTTCTTCTATGATGTCAATAAAGAAAAGTAAAGAAAACTAAACAAAAAAGGTCGTACAGCCCCCGTTGGCGTCATATATTCGTTCATTCAGTATCTTCTTTGAGCTGGCTAGATGTTCAATATTATTGAATTGTGGCTTTACATTAACAAGGAAACAAGAATTTACCATGCAAACCTTTTTTCGCCCAAATGGGTCAATTATACAGTAAAGAAAGCGGGGTCAGGGACGTCATCCTGATGTCATCAATGAGGGGTGCGAAATTCCAGAATAGGGGTTTGGCTTTCAATGTCTGAGCGAAACAGGAAAGCACAAATAGATTTTTGAAAGGATAGTATACCAAACCAAATCTATTGATATTTTTGTTGTTTCTTTATATAAAGCCAATTGCAGTGCAGAATTGGTAGCGCGAGCTTCCTATTACGGAAAAGAAGTGTCAATTCCTTATAGTAGGTATGAGCCACTCTTGGAAACAAACAAACAAACACACACACACGCACATACAAACACACACAAACACACAAACCAATGTAGGTGAATGAAAGAGGGTACTGTTCACGGTGACGTTGACAGCCCTGTTTTCTCACCCTCTTTTGCACACAGCCGGACGTTAAGCTGTGTGATATATTTGCTTCAACTGACTCGTTCGCAGGTGTCGTGGATAAGGAGGCGTGACCTGCACGTTCTGACAGTTGGCCGGTTCACGTACACCTCCGACCAGCGGTTCCAGGCGATACACATGGACAACTCGGACCTCTGGATGCTCCAGATCCAGTATCCGCAGAAGAAGGACGCCGGAATGTACGAGTGCCAAGTCAGCACTTTGCCCAAGATCTCGCGCTTCATCGCGCTCAACGTCATCGGTAAGCACACACTGCAATGTGCTATGTTTTGCCTGCATGGATCAATTAATCGGATAAGCCAGGTCGCATATGCAAAAAGCAATAACATTCTCTTATACAAAGGTTGATTTTATGGCTGGCCTTTGCCGCATCAACTGCCTCCTTATGATTTCAATCGCCATCATTTGCGGCAGGTTTAAAAACGCAGGCGAATCGGAAAAGCTATTATCTGTACAGCAGAATTTTCGCGAATGAGGCCATGATTGAGGTACTGTTCCGTGTCTTCGCTCAGTGTAACGTATACCTGCGCCTGTACGTCAACCTGGACATACCCAGACTTAGTCAGCACGCCAATTTCTGCTCAATCTATTTAGGAGGTTATAGAAAGTTGGACCCGAATGCAGAGATTTTCGTTCGTAATGGCTTTGTCTCATTCATTGGCCTTCCTTTGCTAATGAGACGTTTCCTATCATGATTTACAAGTGCTTGCTCTTAATAAACACTACAGGGCATAACTGTGTTGTAAATGTGGCATCTTGTCAACACTGACATCGAAGCAACTTGAATGAAAATGTAGTGACCCTAACAGATGACACCGGTGTTGGGCGGCAGTCTGATATAGACCTGCATCATGACATAATAATTTGTCATGACATAACCATCTTTCTATCGGCCTACTTTGATCCTCCGACGCGTGAACATCCCTTTCTACACATATATGACAAAAAAATGCTGTGCGTAGTTCTTGATCACTGATGGTTAAATTCGGAACGCTTGCAAATTGATGATAAGTAATTGTTTGCCTCAAACGGCCGGATCAATGAACGCCATCATGGTAGCTCTATTATGCAGAAGGAATCAGCATTTGGCTTAGCTTACTTGGCTGTATTAAACAATTGTTAATTCATGTGGCGCAGCAGCATGATTAGATAGATAGATAGATAGATAGATAGATAGATAGATAGATAGATAGATAGATAGATAGATAGATAGATAGATAGATAATATATAGATAGATAGATAGATAGATAGATAGATAGATAGATAGATAGATAGATAGATAGATAGATAGATAGATAGATAGATAGATAGATAGATAGATAGATAGATAGATAGATAGATAGATAGATAGATAGATAGATAGATAGATAGATAATTTGTTGACAGAAAAATGAAAGCCTCCTGACAGCCCCGTAACTGTCTAGTGCGTGGCTGACGCCTGACCATTGGTCAGCAGTGTGGGGAAAGGGGAGAAGGAACGGAAAGATGACAGAAATGGGAAAGATGAGAGAGTGTGGAGCGGACAGCTCTGCAGGCATAAGGTGCTCTTCGAACAGAACTCACAATTATTATTTGCAAAAAAAAAATTACGCTTTCTGTTGCATGGCTTCATTCGCAAATAATCAACGATGTGCAATCTACCAGTGTAATTCGATAATTTAACAGAAGTTCAACCAAAACCTGTCTTCTTTTTTAAATAGGAAGCGGCGGGAGGGGGAGGGGTGCGGGGTAGTCAAGAAAGGAAACCTGCTTAGTTTGATGTTCTTCTTTAATTTTCACAACTGTTTCTATACTATTCAATGCAACGGCAAAAAAAAAAAAATACTGCTTCTATTTGGCAAACCGTCCGAAGAGCTCAACTAACACTTGAATAATTTACGGTCTCCCGTTGTATTCTTTCGTATTTGATTTCGCAAGAACTAGATTCAATATAGCCAAACATACAAAGAACAACTAGTGATTTCGTATTCTTTTCTTTCGCCAACGTTTTCCTTCACGCTTTTGACAAACACTGCGTGCCACGTGTGCGCATGCTTCAGGTTATCGACTTGGCTTAATGCGTTCGGCGAGACCACCTGCTTAAACAGAAACTTTGAGGCTTCCGTAGCAGTTCGTGTTCCTCGGCATCGTGTCAGGAACCATGCAGCCTGCCGAAGCCGACAGCGGTATCCTCGCTTTCATCTCACTGTTAGACACATTCTCGCCTCCGAGGCGAGAAACGTGCTGAAACAAAGTAACCAAGTCCAACTACGCAAAGAACAGACATCGAAATCGCGAGATGCCAGAAAAGAAAGAACCAATAAAAAAAAATCGCGAAACAGGAACGAAGTATCTCACTGATGTAGATGGGCCCTCAGCCGAAGCAAACAGCGGAGCTCGCGAATTCATTTGTATGGAGTCGACTCTTTTGTTCCAAGCTAGCCTCTTTTGATTCCAGCCAGCGGGTCACTGCTTGACGGGGACAAAAATAAAAAGAAGCAGGGAGGACGAGAAGATACGGAAAGCAGATTTGATTGTGTTCTTTGCTGAATGTCATTACTGAAACGGCGGAGCACGCTCGTCGTTCCCTCATTCTCGGCCGCCCCCAAGCTCTCGGTCCCGGCGCTGATGCGCCCGCTGCCGTGCGGTGCCTGATAGAATTGGAAATTCGCGACACTGGCTCGGCGAGAAAGAGAAAGCTAGCAGCGGCGACGGCGACGAGGACGCACTGCCGAGTGTGCGAGCTAGGTGCGCCACACTGTTTGCGACGAACGGCGGCGTGTCCTGATCGTGACGTATTTCGATGCGGGAGCGCTCTGGGGCCCCCGACGGAATAGAATTGTGCGACTGCGAGTTTTGGTATTTCGGCTGTACCCTCCACTTCGAGCTCACTTCCCGTGACTCTATCTCACGGTCCTACACGCAATTTTATTTTTATTTATGCTTTATCGGCTGTTTACTTCAGTCCCCTCCCCCGCAGCTCGTCGTGTTAGTCGCGTGTGTAAATGCCCTTTGCCAACCACCCGTTTTCAGCGATCGCAGGTTTAGCTTTAGCAAGGTAAACTGCCTGCGAGTGTGTGTAAGTGGGTTGGTCTGAAAATATTCGCTGAGGTTCTGCCTTTTGTTTTCTTCTTTGTTTGCATGTGTATGCGTCCGTGAAAGCACGTAAGCGTTTACTCTCGCGCGCATGCATTGGAAATCAAATAATAGATGGAAATACACATTCACCGAGGAAGAGAGCCTTAAGGGTGGATGCGTAAACAGTGGCATCAAACGAGGTTGCATCGCAACTTTATCTTTATACTTTGTCGTCGTACTTGTCTGCTGACGCATTCAACTGTACTTATACACGGTAGCAGCCTGTGCTGTGGTGTGGCTGCACCCGGATCGACTATTTATGTGCATAAGTTTTATCTTTATCATACGTTCCAATTTAGTCAACTAAACCACGTATTTGTACAACCTATTCATGCGCATATTTTTCGTTCTTTTGTATCAGTTTGTAGACGCGCTAGGGGAGGTTGCTTGTTCTCTTTATATGCACATATAACTAATACGGTTGACGTGAAGCCAGGCTTGCTGGAATCTTATTTTCCTATGTTCCTCCGTGCTGCTCCAGTGTTTAGTATGCGCGCCATCCTTATATTCGCAAATATTTCGACCCTAACGCGCGACGTGAGAACACAATCAGACAAAACAAACCGCAAGGAAGCTTCGACTGAAGATTACCACCCGTATTCACAAGGAATTTTACGCTATAGAATTATTCGTAATAGCGAATTCTAGCCAATAGTGATGTCAGACATTTTGTTAGTGAAGCCAGTAGGCCAATGGCAAACAGCACTTACGAAAGAAAAACTGCGTGAATTCGTTCCCAAGTGATTTACTGCCTTCGTCGTCTGCAGGGACAGCTCCTTGCTTGTCCAAACATTCACGCGCCATCGAAACATGTGCGGCAGGCCGAGCGGTATTAATGCTAGCTAGACCTCAATTAAGCGTTAATATTATAGGACAACGTCCGTCGTAGAAACGAGAACACAGCATAACGTTGTCCAGTCTACTTTCTACCACGATTTCGCCTTAATTTCGTAAGCTGCAAAGATGTCGGTTAAGCCTGCACGGTAATAATGAATAGTACACGGATTTGCCTGAATTTTATCATTCTGGATTCAAAAGACTTTGTTGTTTCGTAAAATTACCATTTCCAGCACAGCGATGGAGGCGAAATGAAAAAAAAACAAAAAAAACACCCGTATACCTTGCATTTCGTACACGTTAGAGAACCCCAGTGGGTCGAACTTAATCCGTAGTCTCCCACTACGGCGTGCTTCCTAATCATAACGTGGTTTTGGCGCATAAAAACTAAGAATTAGTAATAAAACTAATAAATTTGTTATAACAAAGCATTGGATTATAAACGTAACAAGTAGCAGTGTTTATTGTCTGTAAAGAGACTTCTTGCCCTCGTACGTTTAGAAAACTAGCATTGC